>NW_026735135.1:0-166568 GCF_949786415.1 Peromyscus eremicus
CAACTCTTGCTCGTAGGAACAGAAACTGAATGTGATTCAACTCCATTTACGACTGGGAAACAAACACCAGCTCACCTTACAAGAAACACACTCTGCTTTTGAGAAAAGAGCACTCTTCTACTCTACTGTGTTTCCTATAGGGCCAGAACAGTGAGCTTGCTCAGAACAAAAGAACTGTGCTTCCTGCACACACGGGCCATATCTAGTTCAACTCTGCTTAGAAAACTGAAAAGAACAGTAGCTCCTCTTCAGTTCAATACACTGTACTTGCTGGGAACAGATGCCAGTGCTATTTGTACTGTGTATGGCAAATGGAGTGCAATAGTGACTTTCCTTACCAGAAAAAAACTCTTGCTCATAGGACCAGAAACTGCATGTGCTTCCACTCCTTTTAGGACCTGGAAACAAATGCTATCTCACCTTACAAGAAGCACACTCTGCTTTTGTGAAAAGAGCAGTCATCTACTCTACTGTGTTTCCTATGGGGTCCGAACAGTGAGCTTGCTCAGAACAAAACAACTGTGCTACCTACACACACGGGCCATATCTAGTTCACCTCTGCTTAGGAAACTGAGTAGAACAGTAGCTCCTCTTCAGTCCAATACACTGTGCTTGCTGGGAACAGACGCGAGTGCTATTTGCACTGTGTACAGCGATGGGAGTGCAATAGTGACTCTTCTTACCAGAAAACAACTCTTGCTCGTAGGACCAGAAACTGCATGTCATTCAAGTCAATTTAGGACTGGGAAACAAACGCTAGCTCGCTTTACAAGAAACACACTCTGCTTTTGAAAAAAGAGCACTCTTTTACTCTACTGTGTTTCGTATGTGGTCCGAACAGTGATCTTGCTCAGAACAAAAGATCTGTGCTTCCTACACACACATGGCCATATCTAGTTCAACTCTGCTTAGGAAACTGACAAGAACAGTAGCTCCTCTTCAGTCCAATACACTGTACTTGCTAGGAGCAGACGCGAGTGCTATTTGCACTGTGTATGGCAATGGGAGCACAATAGTGACCCTTCTTACCAGAAAACAACTCTTGCTCGTAGGACCAAAAACTGCATGTGATTCAACTCCATTTAGGACTGGGAAACAAACGCTAGCTCGCCTTACAAGAAACACACTCTGCTTTTGAGAAAAGATCACTCTTCTACTCTACTGTGTTTCCTATAGAGCCAGAATAGTGAGCTTGCTCAGAAAAAAATAAATGTGCTTCCTACACACACGGGCCATATCTAGTTCAATTCTGCTTAGGAAACTGACAAGAACAGTAGCTCCTCTTCAGTCCAATACACTGTTCTTGCTGGGAAGAGACACCAGTGATATTTGCACTGTGTATGGCAATGGGACAACAATAGTGACTTTCCTTACCAGAAAACAACTCTTGCTCGTAGGACCAAAAACTGCACGTGATTCAACTCCATTTAGGACTTCGAAACAAACGTTAGCTCGCCTTACAAGAAACACAATGTGCTTTTGAGAAAAGAGCCCTCTTCTATTCTAAAGTGTTTCCTATGGGGTCCGAACAGTGAGCTTGCTCAGAACAAAAGAACTGTGCTTCTGCCACACACGGGCCATATCTAGTTCAACTCTGCTTAGGAAACTGACAAGAACAGTAGCTCCTCTTCAGTCCAAAACAATGTACTTGCTGGGAACAGACGCCAGTGCTATTTGCCCTGTGTATGACAATGGGAGCACAATAGTGACTCTTCTTCCCACAAAACAACTCTAGCTCTTAGGAGCAGAAACTGCATGTGATTCAACTCCATTTAGGACTGGGAAACAAATGCTAGCTCGCCTTACAAGAAATACACTCTGCTTTTGAGAAAAGAGCACTCTTCTACTCTACTGTGTTTCCAATAGGGCCTGAATAGTGAGCTTGCTCAGAACAAAAGAACCGTGCTTCCTACACACACGGGCTATATCTAGTTCAACTCTGCTTAGTAAACTGACAAGAACAGTAGATCCTCTTCAGTCCAATACACTGTACATGCTGGGAACAGACGCCACTGGTATTTGCACTGTGTATGGCAATGGGAGCACAATAGTGACTCTTTTTACCAGAAAACAACTCTTGCTCATACGACCAGAAACTGCATGTGATTCAACTCCATTTATGACTGGGAAACAAACACCAGCTCGCCTTACAAGAAACACACTCTGCTTTTGAGAAAAGAGCACTCTTCTACTCTACTGTGTTTCCTATAGTGCCAGAAGAGTGAGCTTGCTCAGAAAAAAAGAACTGTGCTTCCTGGACACACGGGCCATATCTAGTTCAACTCTGTTTAGGAAACTGACTAGAACAGTAGCTCCTCTTCAGTCCAATGCACTGTAATTGCTGGGAACATACGCGAGTGCTATTTGTACTGTGTACAGCAATGGGAGTGCAATAGTGACTCTTCTTACCAGAAAACAATTCTGGCTCTTAGGACCAGAAACTGCATGTGATTCAACTCCACTTAGGACTGGGAAACTAACGCTATCTTGCCTTACACGAAAGAAGCTCTGCTTTTGAGAAAAGGGCACACTTCTACTCTACTGTGTTTCCTATCGGGTCCGAACAGTGAGCTTGCTAAGAACAAAAGAACTGTGCTTCCTACACACACGGTCATATCTAGTTCAATTCTGCTCATGAAACTGACAAGAACGGTAGATCCTCTTCAGTCCCATACACTGTACAAGCTGGGAACAGACGCCAGTGCTATTTGCCCTGTGTATGACAATGGGAGCGCAATAGTGACTCTTCTTACCAGAAAACAACTCTTGCTCGTAGGACCAGAAACTGCATGTGATTCAACTCCATTTAGGACTGGGAAACAAACGCTAGCTCGCCTTACGAGAAACACACTCTGCCTTTGAGAAAAGGGTACTCTTCTACTCTACTGTTTTTCTTATGGGGTCAGAACAGTGAGGTTGCTCAGAACAAATGAACTGTGCTTCCTACACACACGGGACATATCTAGATCAATTCTGCTTAGGAAACTGACAAGGACAGTAGATCCTCTTCAGTCCAATACACTGTACATGCTGGGAACAGATGCCAGTGCTATTTGCCCTGTGTATGACAATGGGAGCACAATAGTGCCTCTTCTTCCCAGAAAACAACTCTAGCTCTTAGGACCAGAAACTGCATGTGATTCAACTCCATTTAGAACTGGGATCCAAACACTAGCTCGCCTTACAATAAACACACTCTTCTTTTGAGAAAAGAGCACTGTTCTACTGTACTGTGTTTCCTATGGGATCCGAACAGTGAGCTTGCTCCAAACAAAAGAACCGTGCTTCCAACACACACGGGCCATATCTAGTTCAACTCTGCTTAGGAAACTGACAAGAACAGTAGATCCTCTTCAGTCCAATACACTGTACTTGCTGGGAACAGACACCAGTGCTATTTGCACTGTGTATGGCAATGGGAGCACAATAGTGAGTCTTCTTACCAGAAAACAACTCTTGCTCGTAGGAACAAAAACTGCATGTGATTCAACTCCATTTAGGACTGGGAAACAAATGCTGGCTCGCCTTACAAGAAACACACATTGCTTTTGAGAAAACAGCACTCTTCTACTCTACTGTGTTTCCTATAGCGCCAGAACAGTGAGCTTGCTCAGAACAAAAGAACTGTGCTTCCTACACACACGGGCCTTATCTAGTTCAACTCTGTTTAGTAAACTGACAAGAACAGTAGATCCTCTTCAGTCCAATACACTGTACATTCTGGGAACAGACGCCAGTGGTATTTGCACTGTGTACGGCAATGGGAGCACAAGAGTGACACTTTTTACCAGAAAACAACTCTTGCTCATAGGACCAGAAACTGCATGTGATTCAACTCCATTTACGACTGGGAAACAAACACCAGCTCGCCTTACAAGAAACACACTCTGCTTTTGAGAAAAGAGCACTCTTCTACTCTACTGTGTTTCCTATAGGGCCAGAACAGTGAGCTTACTCAGAACAAAAGAACTGTGCTTCCTGCACACACGGGCCATATCTAGTTCAACTCTGCTTAGGAAACTGACTAGAACAGTAGCTCCTCTTCAGTCCAAAACACTGTACTTGCTGGGAACATACGCGAGTGCTATTTGCACTGTGTAAAGCAATGGGAGTGCAATAGTGACTCTTCTTACCAGAAAACAATTCTGGCTCATAGGACCAGAAACTGCATGTGATTCAACTCCACTTAGGACTGGGAAACAAACGATATCTTGCCTTACATGAAACAAGCTTTGCTTTTGAGAAAAGGGCACACTTCTACTCTACTGTGTTTCCTATGGGGTCCGAACAGTGAGCTTGCTCAGAACAAAAGAACTGTGCTTTCTACACACACGGGCCATATCTAGTTCAACTCTGCTTAGGAATCTGACAAGAACAGTAGCTCCTCTTCAGTCCAATACACTGTACTTGCTGGGAGCAGACGCGAGTGCTATTTGCACTGCATATGGCAATAGGAGCTCAATAGTGACTTTCCTTACCAGAAAAAAACTCTTGCTAGTAGGACCAAAACCTGCATGTGCTTCAACTCCATTTAGGACTGGGAAACAAACGCTAGCTCGCCTTACAAGAAACACACTCCGCTTTTGAGAAAAGAGCACTCTTCTACTCTACTGTGTTTCCTATAGGGCCAGAACAGTGAGCTTGCTCAGAACAAAAGAACTGTGCTTCCTACACACACGGCCATATCTAGTTCAACTCTGCTTAGGAACATGACAAGAACAGTAGATCCTCTTCAGTCCAATACACTGTACATGCTGGGAACAGACGCCAGTGCTATTTGCCATCTGTATGACAATGGGAGCACAATAGTGACTCTTCTTACCAGAAAACAACTCTTGCTCATAGGACCAGAAACTGCATGTGATTCAACTCCATTTAGGACTGGGAAACAAACACTAGCTCGCCTTACAATAAACACACTCTGATTTAGAGAAAAAAATCATTTTTCTACTCTACTGTGTTTCCTAAGTGGCCCGAACAGTGAACTTGCTCAGAACAAAAGAACTGTGCTTTCAACACACACGGCCATATCTAGTTCAATTCTGCTTAGGAACCTGACAAGAACAGTAGATCCTCTTCAGTCCAATACACTGTACTTGCTGGGAACCGACGCCAGTGCTATTTGTCCTGTGTATGGCAATGGCAGCACAATATTGACTCTTCTTACCAGAAAACAACTCTTGCTCGTAGGACCAGAAATTGCATGGGATTCAACTCCATTTAGGACTGGGAAACAAACGCTAGCTCTCCTTACAAGAAACACACTCTGCTTTTGAGAATAGAGCACTCTTCTACTCTACTGTGTTTCCTATGGGGTCCAAACAGTGAGCTTGCTCAGAACAAAAGAACTGTGCTTCCTACACACACCGACCATATCTAGTTCAACTCTGCTTAGGAAACTGACAAGAACAGTAGTTCCTATTCAGTCCAATACACTGTACTTGCTGGGAACAGACGCGAGTGCTATTTGCACTGTGTATGGCAATGGGTGCACAATAGTGACTTTCCTTACCAGAAAACAACTCTTGCTCATAGGACCGGAAACTGCCTGTGATTGAACTCCTTTTAGGACTAGGAAACAAACGCCAGCTCGCCTTACAAGAAACACACTCTGCTTTAGAGAAAAGAGCACTCTTCTACTCTACTGTGTTTCCTATGAGGTCCGAACAGTGAGATTGCTCAGAACAAAAAAACTGTGCTTCCTACACACCGCCATACTTAGTTCAATTCTGCTTAGGAACCTGTAAAGAACAGTAGATCCTCTTCATTCCAATACACTGTACTGCTGGGAACAGACAACAGTGCTATTTGTCCTGTGTATGGCAATGGCAGCACAACAGTGACTTTTCTTGCCATAAAAAAACTCTTCCTCGTAGGACCAGAAAATGCTTGTGATTCAACTCCATTTAGGACTGGGAAACCAAGGCTAGCTCGCCTTACAAGAAACACACTCTGCTTTAGAGAAAAGAGCACTCTTCTACTCTACTGTGTTTCCTATGGGGTCCGAAAAGTGAGCTTGCTCAGAACAAAAGAACTGTGCTTCCTACACACACGGGCCATATCTAGTTCAACTCTGCTTAGGAAACTGACAAGAACAGTAGCTCCTCTTCAGTCCAATACACTATACTTGCTGGGAGTGCTATTTGCACTGTGTATGGCAATGGGAGTGCAATAGTGACTTTCCTTACCAGAAAACAACTCTTGCTCGTAGGATCAGAAACTGCATGTGATTCAACTCCATTTAGGACTGGGAAACAAACGCTAGCTCGCCTTGCAAGAAACAAACTCTGCTTTTGAGAAAAGAGCACTCTTCTACTCTTCTGTGTTTCCTACAGGGCCAGAACAGTGAGCTTGCTCAGAACAAAAAAACTGTGCTTCCTACACACACGGCCATATCTAGTTCAACTCTGCTTAGGAACCTGACAAGAACAGTAGATCCTCTTCAGTCCAATACTCTGTACTTGCTGAGAACAGACGCCAGTGCTATTTGTCCTGTGTATGGCAATTGCAGCGCAACAATGACTCTTCTTACCATAAAACAACTCTTGCTCGTAGGCACAGAAACTGCATATGATTCAACTCCATTTAGGACTGAGAAACAAATGCTAGCTCGCCTTACATGAAATACACTCTGCTTTTGAGAAAAGAGCACTCTTCTACTCTACTGTTTTTCCTATGGTGTCCGAACAGTGAGCTTGCTCAGAACAAAAGAACTGTGCTTCCTACACACACGGGCCATATCTATTTCAACTCTGCTTATGAAACTGACAAGAACAGTAGCTCCGCTTCAGTCAAATACACTGTACTTGCGGGGAACAGACGCGAGTGCTATTTGCACTGTGTATGGCAATAGGAGCACAATAGTGACTTGTCTTACCAGAAAACAACTCTTGCTCGTATGACAAAAAACTGCATGTGACTCAACTCCATTTAGGACTGGGAAACAAACGTTAGCTCGCCTTCCAAGAAACACCCTCTGCTTTTGAGAAAAGAGCACTCTTCTATTCTACTGTGTTTCCTATGTGTTCCGAACAGTGAGCTTGCTCAGAAAAAAAAACCTGTGCTTCCTACACACACGGACCATATCTAGTTCAACTCTGCTTAGAAAACTGAAAAGAACAGTAGCTCCTCTTCAGTTCAATACACTGTACTTGCTGGGAACAGATGCCAGTGCTATTTGTACTGTGTATGGCAAATGGAGTGCAATAGTGACTTTCCTTACCAGAAAAAAACTCTTGCTCATAGGACCAGAAACTGCATGTGCTTCCACTCCTTTTAGGACCTGGAAACAAATGCTATCTCACCTTACAAGAAGCACACTCTGCTTTTGTGAAAAGAACAGTCATCTACTCTACTGTGTTTCCTATGGGGTCCGAACAGTGAGCTTGCTCAGAACAAAACAACTGTGCTACCTACACACACGGGCCATGTCTAGTTCAAATCTCCTTAGGAAACTGACAAGAGCAGTAGCTCCTCTTCAGTCGAATACACTGTACTTGCTGGGAACAGACGGGAGTGCTATTTGCACTCTATATGGCAATGGGAGCGCAATAGTGACTTTCCTTACCAGAAAACAACTCTTGCTCATAGTATCAGATACTGCATGTGATTCAACTCCATTTAGGACTGGGAAACAAATGCTAGCTCGCTTTACAAGAAACACACTCTGCTTCAGAGAAAAGAGCACTCTTCTACTCTACTGTGTTTCCTATAGGGCCAGAACAGTTAGCTTGCTCAGAACAAAAGAACTGTGCTTCTTACACACACGGGCCATGACTAGTTCAACTCTGTTTAGGAAACTGACAAGAACAGTAGCTCCTCTTCAGTAAAATACACTGTACTTGCGGGGAACAGACGCAAGTGCTATTTGCACTGTGTGTGGCAATTGGAGTACAATAGTGACTCGTCTTACCAGAAAACAACTCTTGCTCGTAGGACAAAAAACTGCATGTGACTCAACTCCATTTAGGTCTGGGAAACAAATGCTAGCTCGCCTTCAAGAAACACACTCTGCTTTTGAGAAAAGAGCACTCTTGTACTCTACTGTGTTTCCTATGTGGTCCAAACAGTGAGATTGCTCAAAACAAAAGAACTGTGCTTCCTACACACGGGATATATCTCGTTCAACTCTGCTTAGGAAACTGACAAGAACAGTAGATTCTCTTCAGTCCAATACACTGTACTTGCTGGGAACAGACGCGAGTGCTATTTGCAAGGTGTATGACCATGGAAGCGCAATAGTGACTTTCCTTACCAGAAAACAACTCTTGCTCGTAGGACCAGAACCTGCATGTGATTCAACTCCATTTAGGACTGGGAAACAAACGCTAGCTCGCCTTACAAGAAACACACTCTGCTTTTGAGAAAAGACCACTCTTCTACTCTACTGTGTTTCCTACAGGGCCAGAACAGTGAGCTTGCTCAGAACAAAAGAAGTGTGCTTCCTACACACAAGGCCATATCTAGTTCAACTCTGCTTAGGAACCTGACAAGAACAGTAGATCCTCTTTAGTCCAATACACTGTACTGGTGGGAACAGACGCCAGTGCTATTTACACTGTGTATGACAATGGGAGCACAATAGTGACTCTTCCTACCAGAAAACAACTCTTGCTCATAGGACCAGAAATTGCATGTGATTCAACTCCATTTAGGATTGTGAAACAAACACAAGCTCGCCTTACAAGAAACACACTCTGCTTTAGAGAAAAGAGCACTCTTCTACTCTACTGTGTTTCCTAAGAAGTCTGAACAGTGAACTTGCTCAGAATAAAAGAACTGTGCTTCCTACACACACCGACCATATCTAGTTCAACTCTGCTTAGGAAACTGACAAGAACAGTAGATCCTCTTCAATCCGATACACTGTACTTGCTGGGAACAGACGCGAGTGCTATTTGCACTGTGTATGGCAATGGGAGCGCAATAGTGACTTTCCTTACTGGAAACAAACTCTTGCTCGTAGGACCAGAAACTGCATGTGATTCAACTCCATTTAGGACTGGGAAACAAACGCTAGCTCGCCTTACAAGAAACACACTCTGCTTTAGAGAAAAGAGCACTCTTCTACTCTACTGTGTTTCCTAAGAAGTCCGAACAGTGAACTTGATCAGAATAAAAGAACTGTGCTTCCTACACACACCGACCATATCTAGTTCAACTCTGCTTAGGAAACTGACAAGAACAGTAGATCCTCTTCAGTCCGATACACTGTACTTGCTGGGAACAGACGCGAGTGCTATTTGCACTGTGTATGGCAATGGGAGCGCAATAGTGACTTTCTTTACCAGAAAACAACTCTTGCTCGTAGGACCAGAAACTGCATGTGATGCAACTCCATTTAGGACTGGGAAACAAACGCTAGCTTGCCATACAAGAAACACACTCTGCTTTTGAGAAAAGAGCACTCTTCTACTCTACTGTGTTTCCTATGAGGTCCGAACAGTGAGCTTGCTCAGAACAAAAGAACTGTGCTTCCTACACGAACGGGCCATATCTACTTCAATTCTGCTTAGGAACCTGACAAGAACAGTAGCTCCTCTTCAGTCCGATACACTGTACTTGCTGGGAACAGACGCCAGTGCTATTTGTCCTGTGTATGGCAATGGGAGCGCAATAGTGACTCTTCTTACCATAAAACATCTCTTGCTCGTAGGACCAGAAACTGCATGTGATTCAACTCTATTTAGGACTGGGAAACAAACGCTAGCTGGCCTTACAAGAAACACACTCTGCTTTTGATAAAAGAGCACTCTTCTACTCTACTGTGTTTCCTATAGGGCCAGAACAGTGAGCTTACTCAGAACAAAAGAACTGTGCTTCCTACACACACCGACCATATCTAGTTCAACTCTGCTTAGGAAACTGACAAGAACAGTAGATCCTCTTCAGTCAGATACACTGTACTTGCTGGGAACAGACGCGAGTGCTATTTGCACTGTGTATGGCAATGGGAGCGCAATAGTGACTTTCCTTACCGGAAACCAACTATTGCTCGTAGGACCAGAAACTGCATGTGATTCAACTCCATTTAGGACTGGGAAACAAACGCTAGCTCGCCTTACAAGAAACACACTCTGCTTTAGAGAAAAGAGCACTCTTCTACTCTACTGTGTTTCCTAAGAAGTCCGAACAGTGAACTTGATCAGAATAAAAGAACTGTGCTTCCTACACACACCGACCATATCTAGTTCAACTCTGCTTAGGAAACTGACAAGAACAGTAGATCCTCTTCAGTCCGATACACTGTACTTGCTGGGAACAGACGCGAGTGCTATTTGCACTGTGTATGGCAATGGGAGCGCAATAGTGACTTTCTTTACCAGAAAACAACTCTTGCTCGTAGGACCAGAAACTGCATGTGATTCAACTCTATTTAGGACTGGGAAACAAACGCTAGCTGGCCTTACAAGAAACACACTCTGCTTTTGATAAAAGAGCACTCTTCTACTCTACTGTGTTTCCTATAGGGCCAGAACAGTGAGCTTGCTCAGAACAAAAGAACTGTGCTTCCTACACACACCGACCATATCTAGTTCAACTCTGCTTAGGAAACTGACAAGAACAGTAGATCCTCTTCAGTCCGATACACTGTACTTGCTGGGAACAGACGCGAGTGCTATTTGCACTGTGTATGGCAATGGGAGAGCAATAGTGACTTTCCTTACCAGAAAAAAACTCTTGCTCGTAGGACTAGAAACTGCATCTGATTCAACTCCATTTAGGACTGGGAAACAAATGCTAGCAAGCCTTACATGAAATACACTCTGCTTTTGAGAAAAGAGCACTCTTCTACTCTACTGTGTTTCCTATGGGGTCCGAACAGTGAGCTTGCTCAGAAGAAAAAAACTGTGCTTCCTACACACACGGGCCATATCTAGTTCAACTCTGCTTAGGAAACGGACAAGAACAGTAGCTCCTCTTCAGTCCAATACACTGTACTTGCTGGGAACAGACGCGAGTGCTATTTGCACTGTGTATGGCAATGGGAGCGCAATAGTGACTTTCCTTACCAGAAAACAACTCTTGCTCGTAGGACAAGAAACTGCATGTGACTCAACTCCATTTAGGACTGGGAAACCAAGGCTAGCTCGCCTTACAAGAAACAAACTCTGCTTTTGAGAAAAGAGCACTCTTCTACTCTATTGTGTTTCCTACGGGGTCCGAAGAGTGAGCTTGCTCAGAACAAAAGAACTGTGCTTCCTACACACACGGCCATATTTAGTTCAATTCTGCATAGGAAACTGACAAGAACAGTAGATCCTCTTCAGTCCAATACACTGTACTTGCTGGGAACAGACGCCAGTGCTATTTGTCCTGTGTATGGCAATGGGAGCGCAACAGTGACTCTTCTTACCATAAAACAACTCTTGATCGTAGGACCAGAAACTGCATGTGATTCAACTCCATTTAGGACTGGAAAAGAAAGGCTACCTCGCCTTACAAGAAACACACTCTGCTTTAGAGAAAAGATCACTCTTCTACTCTACTGTGTTTCCTATGGTGTCCGAACAGTGAGCTTGCTCAGAACAAAAGAACTGTGCTTCCTACACACATGGTCCATATCTAGTTCAACTCTGCTTAGGAAACTGAAAAGAACAGTATCTCCTCTTCAGTCCAATACACTGTACTTGCTGGGAACAGACGCAAGTGCTATTTGCACTGTGTATGGCAATGGGAGCACAATAGTGACTTTCCTTACCAGAAAACAACTCTATCTCATAGGACCGGAAACTGCCTGTGATTGAACTCCATTTAGGACTAGGAAACAAACGCCAGCTCGCCTTACAAGAAACACACTCTGCTTTAGAGAAAAGACCACTCTTCTACTTTTCTGTGATTCCTATGTGGTCCGAACAGTGAGCTTGCTCAGAAAAAAAAAAACTGTGCTTCCTACACACACCGCCATACTTAGTTCAACTCTGCTTAGGAAACTGACAAGAACAGTAGCTCCTCTTCAGTTCAATACACTGTACTTGCTGGGAACAGATGCGAGTGCTATTTGAACTGTGTATGGCAATGGGAGTACAATAGTGACTTTCTTCCCCAGAAAACAACTCTTGCTCGTAGGACCAGAAACTGCATGTGATTCAACTCCATTTAGGACTGGGAAACAAATGCTAGCTTGCCTTACATGAAACACACTCTGCTGTTGAGAAAAGAGCACTCTTCTACTCTACTGTGTTTCCTATGGGGTCCGAACAGTGAGCTTGATCAGAACAAAGGAACTGTGCTTCCTACATGAACGGACCATATCTAGTTCAACTCTGCTTAGGAAACTGACAAGAACAGTAGCTCCTCTTCAGTCCGATACACTGTACTTGCTGGGAACAGACGCGAGTGCTATTTGCACTGTGTATGGCAATGGGAGTGCAATATTGACTTTCCTTACCGGAAACCAACTCTTGCTCGTAGGACCAGAAAGTGCATGTGATTCAACTCCATTTAGGACTGGGAAACAAACGCTAGCTCGCCTTACAAGAAACACACTCTGCTTTTGATAAAAGAGCACTCTTCTACTCTACTGTGTTTCCTATAGGGCCAGAACAGTGAGCTTGCTCAGAACAAAAGAACTGTGCTTCCTACACACACCGACCATATCTAGTTCAACTCTGCTTAGGAAACTGACAAGAACAGTAGATCCTCTTCAGTCCGATACACTGTACTTGCTGGGAACAGACGCGAGTGCTATTTGCACTGTGTATGGCAATGGGAGCGCAATAGTGACTTTCCTTACCGGAAACCAACTCTTGCTCGTAGGACCAGAAACTGCATGTGATTCAACTCCATTTAGGACTGGGAAACAAACGCTAGCTCGCCATACAAGAAACACACTCTGCTTTAGAGAAAAGAGCACTCTTCTACTCTACTGTGTTTCCTATGGGGTCCGAACAGTGAGCTTGCTCAGAACAAAAGAACTGTGCTTCCTACACGAACGGGCCATATCTAGTTCAATTCTACTTAGGAACCTGACAAGAACAGTAGCTCCTCTTCAGTCCAATACACTGTACTTGCTGGGAACAGACGCCAGTGCTATTTGTCCTGTGTATGGCAATGGGAGCGCAATAGTGACTCTTCTTACCATAAAACAACTCTTGCTCGTAGGACCAGAAACTGCATGTGATTCAACTCTATTTAGGACTGGGAAACAAACGCTAGCTGGCCTTACAAGAAACACACTCTGCTTTTGATAAAAGAGCACTCTTCTACTCTACTGTGTTTCCTATAGGGCCAGAACAGTGAGCTTGCTCAGAACAAAAGAACTGTGCTTCCTACACACACCGACCATATCTAGTTCAACTCTGCTTAGGAAACTGACAAGAACAGTAGATCCTCTTCAGTCCGATACACTGTACTTGCTGGGAACAGACGCGAGTGCTATTTGCACTGTGTATGGCAATGGGAGCGCAATAGTGACTTTCCTTACCGGAAACCAACTATAGCTCGTAGGACCAGAAACTGCATGTGATTCAACTCCATTTAGGACTGGGAAACAAACGCTAGCTCGCCTTACAAGAAACACACTCTGCTTTAGAGAAAAGAGCACTCTTCTACTCTACTGTGTTTCCTAAGAAGTCCGAACAGTGAACTTGATCAGAATAAAAGAACTGTGCTTCCTACACACACCGACCATATCTAGTTCAACTCTGCTTAGGAAACTGACAAGAACAGTAGATCCTCTTCAGTCCGATACACTGTACTTGCTGGGAACAGACGCGAGTGCTATTTGCACTGTGTATGGCAATGGGAGCGCAATAGTGACTTTCTTTACCAGAAAACAACTCTTGCTCGTAGGACCAGAAACTGCATGTGATGCAACTGCATTTAGGACTGGAAACAAACGCTAGCTTGCCTTACAAGGAACACACTCTGCTTTTGAGAAAAGAGCACTCTTCTACTCTACTGTGTTTCCTATGGGGTCCGAACAGTGAGCTTGCTCAGAACAAAAGAAATGTGCTTCCTACACGAACGGGCCATATCTAGTTCAATTCTGCTTAGGAACGTGACAAGAACAGTAGCTCCTCTTCAGTCCAATACACTGTACTTGCTGGGAACAGACGCCAGTGCTATTTGTCCTGTGTATGGCAATGGGAGCGCAATAGTGACTCTTCTTACCATAAAACAACTCTTGCTCGTAGGACCAGAAACTGCATGTGATTCAACTCCATTTAGAACTGGGATCCAAACACTAGCTCGCCTTACAATAAACACACTCTTCTTTTGAGAAAAGAGCACTCTTCTACTGTACTGTGTTTCCTATGGGATCCGAACAGTGAGCTTGCTCCAAACAAAAGAACCGTGCTTCCAACACACACGGGCCATATCTAGTTCAACTCTGCTTAGGAAACTGACAAGAACAGTAGATCCTCTTCAGTCCAATACACTGTACTTGCTGGGAACAGACACCAGTGCTATTTGCACTGTGTATGGCAATGGGAGCACAATAGTGAGTCTTCTTACCAGAAAACAACTCTTGCTCGTAGGAACAAAAACTGCATGTGATTCAACTCCATTTAGGACTGGGAAACAAATGCTGGCTCGCCTTACAAGAAACACACATTGCTTTTGAGAAAACAGCACTCTTCTACTCTACTGTGTTTCCTATAGCGCCAGAACAGTGAGCTTGCTCAGAACAAAAGAACTGTGCTTCCTACACACACGGGCCTTATCTAGTTCAACTCTGTTTAGTAAACTGACAAGAACAGTAGATCCTCTTCAGTCCAATACACTGTACATTCTGGGAACAGACGCCAGTGGTATTTGCACTGTGTACGGCAATGGGAGCACAAGAGTGACACTTTTTACCAGAAAACAACTCTTGCTCATAGGACCAGAAACTGCATGTGATTCAACTCCATTTACGACTGGGAAACAAACACCAGCTCGCCTTACAAGAAACACACTCTGCTTTTGAGAAAAGAGCACTCTTCTACTCTACTGTGTTTCCTATAGGGCCAGAACAGTGAGCTTACTCAGAACAAAAGAACTGTGCTTCCTGCACACACGGGCCATATCTAGTTCAACTCTGCTTAGGAAACTGACTAGAACAGTAGCTCCTCTTCAGTCCAAAACACTGTACTTGCTGGGAACATACGCGAGTGCTATTTGCACTGTGTAAAGCAATGGGAGTGCAATAGTGACTCTTCTTACCAGAAAACAATTCTGGCTCATAGGACCAGAAACTGCATGTGATTCAACTCCACTTAGGACTGGGAAACAAACGATATCTTGCCTTACATGAAACAAGCTTTGCTTTTGAGAAAAGGGCACACTTCTACTCTACTGTGTTTCCTATGGGGTCCGAACAGTGAGCTTGCTCAGAACAAAAGAACTGTGCTTTCTACACACACGGGCCATATCTAGTTCAACTCTGCTTAGGAATCTGACAAGAACAGTAGCTCCTCTTCAGTCCAATACACTGTACTTGCTGGGAGCAGACGCGAGTGCTATTTGCACTGCATATGGCAATAGGAGCTCAATAGTGACTTTCCTTACCAGAAAAAAACTCTTGCTCGTAGGACCAAAACCTGCATGTGCTTCAACTCCATTTAGGACTGGGAAACAAACGCTAGCTCGCCTTACAAGAAACACACTCCGCTTTTGAGAAAAGAGCACTCTTCTACTCTACTGTGTTTCCTATAGGGCCAGAACAGTGAGCTTGCTCAGAACAAAAGAACTGTGCTTCCTACACACACGGCCATATCTAGTTCAACTCTGCTTAGGAACATGACAAGAACAGTAGATCCTCTTCAGTCCAATACACTGTACATGCTGGGAACAGGCGCCAGTGCTATTTGCCATCTGTATGACAATGGGAGCACAATAGTGACTCTTCTTACCAGAAAACAACTCTTGCTCATAGGACCAGAAACTGCATGTGATTCAACTCCATTTAGGACTGGGAAACAAACACTAGCTCGCCTTACAATAAACACACTCTGATTTAGAGAAAAAATCATTTTTCTACTCTACTGTGTTTCCTAAGTGGCCCGAACAGTGAACTTGCTCAGAACAAAAGAACTGTGCTTTCAACACACACGGCCATATCTAGTTCAATTCTGCTTAGGAACCTGACAAGAACAGTAGATCCTCTTCAGTCCAATACACTGTACTTGCTGGGAACCGACGCCAGTGCTATTTGTCCTGTGTATGGCAATGGCAGCACAATATTGACTCTTCTTACCAGAAAACAACTCTTGCTCGTAGGACCAGAAATTGCATGGGATTCAACTCCATTTAGGACTGGGAAACAAACGCTAGCTCTCCTTACAAGAAACACACTCTGCTTTTGAGAATAGAGCACTCTTCTACTCTACTGTGTTTCCTATGGGGTCCAAACAGTGAGCTTGCTCAGAACAAAAGAACTGTGCTTCCTACACACACCGACCATATCTAGTTCAACTCTGCTTAGGAAACTGACAAGAACAGTAGTTCCTATTCAGTCCAATACACTGTACTTGCTGGGAACAGACGCGAGTGCTATTTGCACTGTGTATGGCAATGGGTGCACAATGGTGACTTTCCTTACCAGAAAACAACTCTTGCTCATAGGACCGGAAACTGCCTGTGATTGAACTCCTTTTAGGACTAGGAAACAAACGCCAGCTCGCCTTACAAGAAACACACTCTGCTTTAGAGAAAAGAGCACTCTTCTACTCTACTGTGTTTCCTATGAGGTCCGAACAGTGAGATTGCTCAGAACAAAAAAACTGTGCTTCCTACACACCGCCATACTTAGTTCAATTCTGCTTAGAAACCTGTAAAGAACAGTAGATCCTCTTCATTCCAATACACTGTACTGCTGGGAACAGACAACAGTGCTATTTGTCCTGTGTATGGCAATGGCAGCACAACAGTGACTTTTCCTGCCATAAAAAAACTCTTCCTCGTAGGACCAGAAACTGCTTGTGATTCAACTCCATTTAGGACTGGGAAACCAAGGCTAGCTCGCCTTACAAGAAACACACTCTGCTTTAGAGAAAAGAGCACTCTTCTACTCTACTGTGTTTCCTATGGGGTCCGAAAAGTGAGCTTGCTCAGAACAAAAGAACTGTGCTTCCTACACACACGGGCCATATCTAGTTCAACTCTGCTTAGGAAACTGACAAGAACAGTAGCTCCTCTTCAGTCCAATACACTATACTTGCTGGGAGTGCTATTTGCACTGTGTATGGCAATGGGAGTGCAATAGTGACTTTCCTTACCAGAAAACAACTCTTGCTCGTAGGATCAGAAACTGCATGTGATTCAACTCCATTTAAAACTGGGAAACAAACGCTAGCTCGCCTTGCAAGAAACAAACTCTGCTTTTGAGAAAAGAGCACTCTTCTACTCTTCTGTGTTTCCTACAGGGCCAGAACAGTGAGCTTGCTCAGAACAAAAAAACTGTGCTTCCTACACACACGGCCATATCTAGTTCAACTCTGCTTAGGAACCTGACAAGAACAGTAGATCCTCTTCAGTCCAATACTCTGTACTTGCTGAGAACAGACGCCAGTGCTATTTGTCCTGTGTATGGCAATTGCAGCGCAACAATGACTCTTCTTACCATAAAACAACTCTTGCTCGTAGGCACAGAAACTGCATATGATTCAACTCCATTTAGGACTGAGAAACAAATGCTAGCTCGCCTTACATGAAATACACTCTGCTTTTGAGAAAAGAGCACTCTTCTACTCTACTGTTTTTCCTATGGTGTCCGAACAGTGAGCTTGCTCAGAACAAAAGAACTGTGCTTCCTACACACACGGGCCATATCTATTTCAACTCTGCTTATGAAACTGACAAGAACAGTAGCTCCGCTTCAGTCAAATACACTGTACTTGCGGGGAACAGACGCGAGTGCTATTTGCACTGTGTATGGCAATAGGAGCACAATAGTGACTTGTCTTACCAGAAAACAACTCTTGCTCGTATGACAAAAAACTGCATGTGACTCAACTCCATTTAGGACTGGGAAACAAACGTTAGCTCGCCTTCCAAGAAACACCCTCTGCTTTTGAGAAAAGAGCACTCTTCTATTCTACTGTGTTTCCTATGTGTTCCGAACAGTGAGCTTGCTCAGAAAAAAAAACCTGTGCTTCCTACACACACGGACCATATCTAGTTCAACTCTGCTTAGAAAACTGAAAAGAACAGTAGCTCCTCTTCAGTTCAATACACTGTACTTGCTGGGAACAGATGCCAGTGCTATTTGTACTGTGTATGGCAAATGGAGTGCAATAGTGACTTTCCTTACCAGAAAAAAACTCTTGCTCATAGGACCAGAAACTGCATGTGCTTCCACTCCTTTTAGGACCTGGAAACAAATGCTATCTCACCTTACAAGAAGCACACTCTGCTTTTGTGAAAAGAACAGTCATCTACTCTACTGTGTTTCCTATGGGGTCCGAACAGTGAGCTTGCTCAGAACAAAACAACTGTGCTACCTACACACACGGGCCATGTCTAGTTCAAATCTCCTTAGGAAACTGACAAGAGCAGTAGCTCCTCTTCAGTCGAATACACTGTACTTGCTGGGAACAGACGGGAGTGCTATTTGCACTCTATATGGCAATGGGAGCGCAATAGTGACTTTCCTTACCAGAAAACAACTCTTGCTCATAGTATCAGAAACTGCATGTGATTCAACTCCATTTAGGACTGGGAAACAAATGCTAGCTCGCTTTTCAAGAAACACACTCTGCTTCAGAGAAAAGAGCACTCTTCTACTCTACTGTGTTTCCTATAGGGCCAGAACAGTTAGCTTGCTCAGAACAAAAGAACTGTGCTTCCTACACACACGGGCCATGACTAGTTCAACTCTGTTTAGGAAACTGACAAGAACAGTAGCTCCTCTTCAGTAAAATACACTGTACTTGCGGGGAACAGACGCAAGTGCTATTTGCACTGTGTGTGGCAATTGGAGTACAATAGTGACTCGTCTTACCAGAAAACAACTCTTGCTCGTAGGACAAAAAACTGCATGTGACTCAACTCCATTTAGGTCTGGGAAACAAATGCTAGCTCGCCTTCAAGAAACACACTCTGCTTTTGAGAAAAGAGCACTCTTGTACTCTACTGTGTTTCCTATGTGGTCCAAACAGTGAGATTGCTCAAAACAAAAGAACTGTGCGTCCTACACACGGGACATATCTCGTTCAACTCTGCTTAGGAAACTGACAAGAACAGTAGATTCTCTTCAGTCCAATACACTGTACTTGCTGGGAACAGACGCGAGTGCTATTTGCAAGGTGTATGACCATGGAAGCGCAATAGTGACTTTCCTTACCAGAAAACAACTCTTGCTCGTAGGACCAGAACCTGCATGTGATTCAACTCCATTTAGGACTGGGAAACAAACGCTAGCTCGCCTTACAAGAAACACACTCTGCTTTTGAGAAAAGACCACTCTTCTACTCTACTGTGTTTCCTACAGGGCCAGAACAGTGAGCTTGCTCAGAACAAAAGAAGTGTGCTTCCTACACACAAGGCCATATCTAGTTCAACTCTGCTTAGGAACCTGACAAGAACAGTAGATCCTCTTTAGTCCAATACACTGTACTGGTGGGAACAGACGCCAGTGCTATTTACACTGTGTATGACAATGGGAGCACAATAGTGACTCTTCCTACCAGAAAACAACTCTTGCTCATAGGACCAGAAATTGCATGTGATTCAACTCCATTTAGGATTGTGAAACAAACACAAGCTCGCCTTACAAGAAACACACTCTGCTTTAGAGAAAAGAGCACTCTTCTACTCTACTGTGTTTCCTAAGAAGTCTGAACAGTGAACTTGCTCAGAATAAAAGAACTGTGCTTCCTACACACACCGACCATATCTAGTTCAACTCTGCTTAGGAAACTGACAAGAACAGTAGATCCTCTTCAGTCCGATACACTGTACTTGCTGGGAACAGACGCGAGTGCTATTTGCACTGTGTATGGCAATGGGAGCGCAATAGTGACTTTCCTTACTGGAAACAAACTCTTGCTCGTAGGACCAGAAACTGCATGTGATTCAACTCCATTTAGGACTGGGAAACAAACGCTAGCTCGCCTTACAAGAAACACACTCTGCTTTAGAGAAAAGAGCACTCTTCTACTCTACTGTGTTTCCTAAGAAGTCCGAACAGTGAACTTGATCAGAATAAAAGAACTGTGCTTCCTACACACACCGACCATATCTAGTTCAACTCTGCTTAGGAAACTGACAAGAACAGTAGATCCTCTTCAGTCCGATACACTGTACTTGCTGGGAACAGACGCGAGTGCTATTTGCACTGTGTATGGCAATGGGAGCGCAATAGTGACTTTCTTTACCAGAAAACAACTCTTGCTCGTAGGACCAGAAACTGCATGTGATGCAACTCCATTTAGGACTGGGAAACAAACGCTAGCTTGCCATACAAGAAACACACTCTGCTTTTGAGAAAAGAGCACTCTTCTACTCTACTGTGTTTCCTATGGGGTCCGAACAGTGAGCTTGCTCAGAACAAAAGAACTGTGCTTCCTACACGAACGGGCCATATCTAGTTCAATTCTGCTTAGGAACCTGACAAGAACAGTAGCTCCTCTTCAGTCCGATACACTGTACTTGCTGGGAACAGACGCCAGTGCTATTTGTCCTGTGTATGGCAATGGGAGCGCAATAGTGACTCTTCTTACCATAAAACATCTCTTGCTCGTAGGACCAGAAACTGCATGTGATTCAACTCTATTTAGGACTGGGAAACAAACGCTAGCTGGCCTTACAAGAAACACACTCTGCTTTTGATAAAAGAGCACTCTTCTACTCTACTGTGTTTCCTATAGGGCCAGAACAGTGAGCTTACTCAGAACAAAAGAACTGTGCTTCCTACACACACCGACCATATCTAGTTCAACTCTGCTTAGGAAACTGACAAGAACAGTAGATCCTCTTCAGTCAGATACACTGTACTTGCTGGGAACAGACGCGAGTGCTATTTGCACTGTGTATGGCAATGGGAGCGCAATAGTGACTTTCCTTACCGGAAACCAACTATTGCTCGTAGGACCAGAAACTGCATGTGATTCAACTCCATTTAGGACTGGGAAACAAACGCTAGCTCGCCTTACAAGAAACACACTCTGCTTTAGAGAAAAGAGCACTCTTCTACTCTACTGTGTTTCCTAAGAAGTCCGAACAGTGAACTTGATCAGAATAAAAGAACTGTGCTTCCTACACACACCGACCATATCTAGTTCAACTCTGCTTAGGAAACTGACAAGAACAGTAGATCCTCTTCAGTCCGATACACTGTACTTGCTGGGAACAGACGCGAGTGCTATTTGCACTGTGTATGGCAATGGGAGCGCAATAGTGACTTTCTTTACCAGAAAACAACTCTTGCTCGTAGGACCAGAAACTGCATGTGATTCAACTCTATTTAGGACTGGGAAACAAACGCTAGCTGGCCTTACAAGAAACACACTCTGCTTTTGATAAAAGAGCACTCTTCTACTCTACTGTGTTTCCTATAGGGCCAGAACAGTGAGCTTGCTCAGAACAAAAGAACTGTGCTTCCTACACACACCGACCATATCTAGTTCAACTCTGCTTAGGAAACTGACAAGAACAGTAGATCCTCTTCAGTCCGATACACTGTACTTGCTGGGAACAGACGCGAGTGCTATTTGCACTGTGTATGGCAATGGGAGAGCAATAGTGACTTTCCTTACCAGAAAAAAACTCTTGCTCGTAGGACTAGAAACTGCATGTGATTCAACTCCATTTAGGACTGGGAAACAAATGCTAGCAAGCCTTACATGAAATACACTCTGCTTTTGAGAAAAGAGCACTCTTCTACTCTACTGTGTTTCCTATGGGGTCCGAACAGTGAGCTTGCTCAGAACAAAAAAACTGTGCTTCCTACACACACGGGCCATATCTAGTTCAACTCTGCTTAGGAAACTGACAAGAACAGTAGCTCCTCTTCAGTCCGATACACTGTACTTGCTGGGAACAGACGCGAGTGCTATTTGCACTGTGTATGGCAATGGGAGCGCAATAGTGACTTTCCTTACCAGAAAACAACTCTTGCTCGTAGGACAAGAAACTGCATGTGACTCAACTCCATTTAGGACTGGGAAACCAAGGCTAGCTCGCCTTACAAGAAACAAACTCTGCTTTTGAGAAAAGAGCACTCTTCTACTCTATTGTGTTTCCTACAGGGTCCGAAGAGTGAGCTTGCTCAGAACAAAAGAACTGTGCTTCCTACACACACGGCCATATTTAGTTCAATTCTGCATAGGAAACTGACAAGAACAGTAGATCCTCTTCAGTCCAATACACTTTACTTGCTGGGAACAGACGCCAGTGCTATTTGTCCTGTGTATGGCAATGGGAGCGCAACAGTGACTCTTCTTACCATAAAACAACTCTTGATCGTAGGACCAGAAACTGCATGTGATTCAACTCCATTTAGGACTGGAAAAGAAAGGCTACCTCGCCTTACAAGAAACACACTCTGCTTTAGAGAAAAGATCACTCTTCTACTCTACTGTGTTTCCTATGGTGTCCGAACAGTGAGCTTGCTCAGAACAAAAGAACTGTGCTTCCTACACACATGGTCCATATCTAGTTCAACTCTGCTTAGGAAACTGAAAAGAACAGTATCTCCTCTTCAGTCCAATACACTGTACTTGCTGGGAACAGACGCAAGTGCTATTTGCACTTGTATGGCAATGGGAGCACAATAGTGACTTTCCTTACCAGAAAACAACTCTATCTCATAGGACCGGAAACTGCCTGTGATTGAACTCCATTTAGGACTAGGAAACAAACGCCAGCTCGCCTTACAAGAAACACACTCTGCTTTAGAGAAAAGACCACTCTTCTACTTTTCTGTGATTCCTATGTGGTCCGAACAGTGAGCTTGCTCAGAAAAAAAAAACTGTGCTTCCTACACACACCGCCATACTTAGTTCAACTCTGCTTAGGAAACTGACAAGAACAGTAGCTCCTCTTCAGTTCAATACACTGTACTTGCTGGGAACAGATGCGAGTGCTATTTGAACTGTGTATGGCAATGGGAGTACAATAGTGACTTTCTTCCCCAGAAAACAACTCTTGCTCGTAGGACAAGAAACTGCATGTGATTCAACTCCATTTAGGACTGGGAAACAAATGCTAGCTTGCCTTACATGAAACACACTCTGCTGTTGAGAAAAGAGCACTCTTCTACTCTACTGTGTTTCCTATGGGGTCCGAACAGTGAGCTTGCTCAGAACAAAGGAACTGTGCTTCCTACACGAACGGGCCATATCTAGTTCAATTCTACTTAGGAACCTGACAAGAACAGTAGCTCCTCTTCAGTCCAATACACTGTACTTGCTGGGAACAGACGCCAGTGCTATTTGTCCTGTGTATGGCAATGGGAGCGCAATAGTGACTCTTCTTACCATAAAACAACTCTTGCTCGTAGGACCAGAAACTGCATGTGATTCAACTCTATTTAGGACTGGGAAACAAACGCTAGCTGGCCTTACAAGAAACACACTCTGCTTTTGATAAAAGAGGACTCTTCTACTCTACTGTGTTTCCTATAGGGCCAGAACAGTGAGCTTGCTCAGAACAAAAGAACTGTGCTTCCTACACACACCGACCATATCTAGTTCAACTCTGCTTAGGAAACTGACAAGAACAGTAGATCCTCTTCAGTCCGATACACTGTACTTGCTGGGAACAGACGCGAGTGCTATTTGCACTGTGTATGGCAATGGGAGCGCAATAGTGACTTTCCTTACCGGAAACCAACTATAGCTCGTAGGACCAGAAACTGCATGTGATTCAACTCCATTTAGGACTGGGAAACAAACGCTAGCTCGCCTTACAAGAAACACACTCTGCTTTAGAGAAAAGAGCACTCTTCTACTCTACTGTGTTTCCTAAGAAGTCCGAACAGTGAACTTGATCAGAATAAAAGAACTGTGCTTCCTACACACACCGACCATATCTAGTTCAACTCTCCTTAGGAAACTGACAAGAACAGTAGATCCTCTTCAGTCTGATACACTGTACTTGCTGGGAACAGACGCGAGTGCTATTTGCACTGTGTATGGCAATGGGAGTGCAATATTGACTTTCCTTACCGGAAACCAACTCTTGCTCGTAGGACCAGAAAGTGCATGTGATTCAACTCCGTTTAGGACTGGGAAACAAACGCTAGCTCGCCTTACAAGAAACACACTCTGCTTTTGATAAAAGAGCACTCTTCTACTCTACTGTGTTTCCTATAGGGCCAGAACAGTGAGCTTGCTCAGAACAAAAGAACTGTGCTTCCTACACACACCGACCATATCTAGTTCAACTCTGCTTAGGAAACTGACAAGAACAGTAGATCCTCTTCAGTCCGATACACTGTACTTGCTGGGAACAGACGCGAGTGCTATTTGCAATGTGTATGGCAATGGGAGCTCAATAGTGACTTTCCTTACCGGAAACCAACTCTTGCTCGTAGGACCAGAAACTGCATGTGATTCAACTCCATTTAGGACTGGGAAACAAACGCTAGCTCGCCATACAAGAAACACACTCTGCTTTAGAGAAAAGAGCACTCTTCTACTCTACTGTGTTTCCTAAGAAGTCCGAACAGTGAACTTGATCAGAATAAAAGAACTGTGCTTCCTACACACACCGACCATATCTAGTTCAACTCTGCTTAGGAAACTGACAAGAACAGTAGCTCCTCTTCAGTCCGATACACTGTACTTGCTGGGAACAGACGCGAGTGCTATTTGCACTGTGTATGGCAATGGGAGCGCAATAGTGACTTTCTTTACCAGAAAACAACTCTTGCTCGTAGGACCAGAAACTGCATGTGATGCAACTGCATTTCGGACTGGGAAACAAACGGTAGCTTGCCTTACAAGAAACACACTCTGCTTTTGAGAAAAGAGCACTCTTCTACTCTACTGTGTTTCCTATGGTGTCCGAACAGTGAGCTTGCTCAGAACAAAAGAACTGTGCTTCCTACACACATGGTCCATATCTAGTTCAACTCTGCTTAGGAAACTGAAAAGAACAGTAGCTCCTCTTCAGTCCAATACACTGTACTTGCTGGGAACAGACGCGAGTGCTATTTGCACTGTGTATGGCAATGGGAGCACAATAGTGACTTTCCTTACCAGAAAACAACTCTATCTCATAGGAACGGAAACTGCCTGTGATTGAACTCCATTTAGGACTAGGAAACAAACGCCAGCTCGCCTTACAAGAAACACACTCTGCTTTAGAGAAAAGACCACTCTTCTACTCTTCTGTGATTCCTATGTGGTCCGAACAGTGAGCTTGCTCAGAACAAAAAAACTGTGCTTCCTACACACCGCCATACTTAGTTCAACTCTGCTTAGGAAACTGACAAGAACAGTAGCTCCACTTCAGTCCTATACACTGTACTTGCGAGGAATAGACGCCAGTTCTATTTGCACTGTGTATGGCAATTGGAGCATAATAGTGACTCGTCTTACCAGAAAACAAATCTTGCTCGTAGGACAAAAAACTGCATGTGACTCAACTCCATTTAGGACTGGGAAACAAACGCTAGCTCGCCTTGCAAGAAACACACTCTGCTTTTGAGAAAAGAGCACTCTTCTACTCTTCTGTGTTTCCTACAGGGCCAGAACAGTGAGCTTGCTCAGAACAAAAAAACTGTGCTTCCTACACACACGGCCATATCTAGTTCAACTCTGCTTAGGAACCTGACAAGAACAGTAGATCCTCTTCAGTCCAATACTCTGTACTTGCTGAGAACAGACGCCAGTGCTATTTGTCCTGTGTATGACAATTGCAGCGCAACAATGACTCTTCTTAACATAAAACAACTCTTGCTCGTAGGCCCAGAAACTGCATATGATTCAACTCCATTTAGGACTGAGAAACAAATGCTAGCTCGCCTTACATGAAATACATTCTGCTTTTGAGAAAAGAGCACTCTTCTACTCTACTGTTTTTCCTATGGTGTCCGAACAGTGAGCTTGCTCAGAACAAAAGAACTGTGCTTCCTACACACATGGTCCATATCTAGTTCAACTCTGCTTAGGAAACTGACAAGAACAGTAGCTCCTCTTCAGTCCAATACACTGTACTTGCTGGGAACAGATGCGAGTGCTATTTGCACTGTGTATGGCAATGGGAGCACAATAGTGACTTTCCTTACCAGAAAACAACTCTTGCTCATAGGACTGGAAACTTCCTGTGATTGAACTCCATTTAGGACTAGGAAACAAACGCCAGCTCGCCTTACAAGAAACACACTCTGCTTTAGAGAAAAGACCACTCTTCTACTCTTCTGTGATTCCTATGTGGTCCGAACAGTGAGCTTGCTCTGAACAAAAAAACTGTGCTTCCTACACACACCGCCATACTTAGTTCAACTCTGCTTAGGAAACTGACAAGAACAGTAGCTCCTCTTCAGTTCAATATACTGTACTTGCTGGGAACAGATGCGAGTGCTATTTGAACTGTGTATGGCAATGGGAGTGCAATAGTGACTTTCTTCCCCAGAAAACAACTCTTGCTCGTAGGACCAGAAACTGCATGTGATTCAACTCCATTTAGGACTGGGAAACAAATGCTAGCTTGCCTTACATGAAACACACTCTGCTTTTGAGAAAAGAGCACTCTTCTACTCTACTGTGTTTCCTATGGGGTCCGAACAGTGAGCTTGCTCAGAACAAAGGAACTGTGCTTCCTACAGGAACGGGCCATATCTAGTTCAACTCTGCTTAGGAAACTGACAAGAACAGTAGCTCCTCTTCAGTCCGATACACTGTACTTGCTGGGAACAGACGCGAGTGCTATTTGCACTGTGTATGGCAATGGGAGCGCAATAGTGACTTTCCTTACCGGAAACCAACTCTTGCTCGTAGGACCAGAAACTGCATGTGATTCAACTCCATTTAGGACTGGGAAACAAACGCTAGCTCGCCTTACAAGAAACACACTCTGCTTTAGAGAAAAGAGTACTCTTCTACTCTACTGTGTTTCCTATAGGGCCAGAACAGTGAGCTTGCTCAGAACAAAAGAACTCTGCTTCCTACACAGGGGCCATATCTAGTTCAACTCTGCTTAGGAAACTGACAAGAACAGTAGCTCCTCTTCAGTCCGATACACTGTACTTGCTGGGAACCTACGGGAGAGCTATTTGCACTGTGTATGGCAATGGGAGCGCAAAAGTGACTTTCCTTACCAGAAAACAACTCTTGATCATAGGACCAGAAACTGCATGTGACTCAACTCCATTTAGGACTTTGAAACAAAGGCTAGCTCGCCTTGCAAGAAACACACTCTGCTTTTGAATAAAGAGCACTCTTCTAGTCTACTGTGTTTCCTATAGGGCCAGAAGAGTGAGCTTGCTCAGAACAAAAAAACTGTGCTTCCTACACACAAGGCCATATCTAGTTCAACTCTGCTTAGGAACCTGACATTAACAGTAGATACTCTTCAGTCCAATACTCTGTACTTGCTGAGAACAGACACCAGTGCTATTTGTCCTGTGTATGGCAATTGCAGCGCAACAATGACTCTTCTTACCATAAAACAACTCTTGCTCGTAGGCCCAGAAACTGCATATGATTCAACTCCATTTAGGACTGAGAAACAAATGCTAGCTCGCCTTACATGAAATACACTCTGCTTTTGAGAAAAGACCACTCTTCTACTCTACTGTTTTTCCTATGGTGTCCGAACAGTGAGCTTACTCAGAACAAAAGAACTGTGCTTCCTACACACATGGTCCATATCTAGTTCAACTCTGCTTAGGAAACTGACAAGAACAGTAGCTCCTCTTCTGTCCAATACACTGTACTTGCTGGGAACAGACGCGAGTGCTATTTGCACTGTGTATGGAAATGGGAGCACAATAGTGACTTTCCTTACCAGAAAACAACTCTTGCTCATAGGACCGGAAACTGCCTGTGATTGAACTCCATTTAGGACTAGGAAACAAACGCCAGCTTGCCTTACAAGAAACACACTCTGCTTTAGAGAAAAGAGCACTCTTCTACTCTTCTGTGATTCCTATGAGGTCCGAACAGTGAGCTTGTTCAGAACAAAAGAACTGTGCTTCCTACACACGGGCCATATCTAGTTCAACTCTGCTTAGGAAACTGACAAGAACAGTAGCTCCTCTTCAGTCCGATACACTGTACTTGCTGGGAACAGACGCGAGTGCTATTTGCACTGTGTATGGCAATGGGAGCGCAATAGTGACTTTCCTTACCAGAAAACAACTCTTGCTCGTAGGACCAGAAACTGCATGTGATTCAACTCCATTTAGGACTGGGAAACAAATGCTAGCTTGCCTTACATGAAACACACTCTGCTTTTGAGAAAAGAGCACTCTTCTACTCTACTGTGTTTCATATGGGGTCCGAACAGTGAGCTTGCTCAGAACAAAAGAACTGTGCTTCCTACACACACGGGCCTTATCTAGTTCAACTCTGCTTAGGAAACTGACAAGAACAGTAGCTCCACCTCAGTCCTATACACTGTACTTGCGGGGAATAGACGCCAGTTCTATTTGCACTGTGTATGGCAATTGGAGCATAATAGTGACTCGTCTTACCAGAAAACAAATCTTGCTCATAGGACAAAAAACTGCATGTGACTCAACTCCATTTAGGACTGGGAAACAAACGCTAGCTCGCCTTGCAAGAAAAACACTCTGCTTTTGAGAAAAGGGCACTCTTCTACTCTTCTGTGTTTCCTACAGGGCCAGAACAGTGAGCTTGCTCAGAACAAAAAAACTGTGCTTCCTACACACACGGCCATATCTAGTTCAACTCTGCTTAGGAACCTGACAAGAACAGTAGATCCTCTTCAGTCCAATACTCTGTACTTGCTGAGAACAGACGCCAGTGCTATTTGTCCTGTGTATGGCAATTGCAGCGCAACAATGACTCTTCTTACCATAAAACAGCTCTTGCTCGTAGGCCCAGAAACTGCATATGATTCAACTCCATTTAGGACTGAGAAACAAATGCTAGCTCGCCTTACATGAAATACACTCTGCTTTTGAGAAAAGAGCACTCATCTACTCTACTGTTTTTCCTATGGTGTCCGAACAGTGAGCTTGCTCAGAACAAAAGAACTGTGCTTCCTACACACATGGTCCATATCTAGTTCAACTCTGCTTAGGAAACTGACAAGAACAGTAGCTCCTCTTCAGTCCAATACACTGTACTTGCTGGGAACATACGCGAGTGCTATTTGCACTGTGTATGGCAATGGGAGCACAATAGTGACTTTCCTTACCAGAAAACAACTCTTGCTCGTACGACCAGAAACAGCGTGTCATTCAACTCCATTTAGGACTGGGAAACAAACGCTAGCTTGCCTTACAAGAAACACACTCTGCTTTTGAGAAAAGAGCACTCTTCTACTCTACTGTGTTTCCTACGGGGTCCGAACAGTGTGCTTTCTCCGAACAAGGGAACTGTGCTTCCTACACGAACGGGCCATATCTAGTTCAACTCTGCTTAGGAAACTGACAAGAACAGTAGCTCCTCTTCAGTCCGATACACTGTACTTGCTGGGAACAGACGCGAGTGCTATTTGCACTGTGGATGGCAATGGGAGCGCAATAGTGACTTTCCTTACCGGAAACCAACTCTTGCTCGTAGGACCAGAAACTGCATGTGACTTAACTCCATTTAGGACTGGGAAACAAAGGCTAGCTCGCCTTACAAGAAACACACTCTGCTTTTGAGAAAAGAGCACTCTTCTAGTCTAATGTGTTTCCTACAGGGTCCGAAGAGTGAGCTTGCTCAGAACAAAAGAACTGTGCTTCCTACACACACGGCCATATTTAGTTCAATTCTGTTTAGGAACCAGACAAGAACAGTAGATCCTCTTCAGTCTAATACACTGTACTTGCTGGGAACAGACGCCAGTGCTATTTGTCCTGTGTGTGGCAATTGCAGCGCAACAGTGACTCTTCTTACCATAAAACAACTCTTGCTCGTAGGACCAGAAACTGCATGTGATTCAACTCCATTTAGGACTGGAAAAGAAAGGCTAGCTCGCCTTACAAGAAACACACTCTGCTTTAGAGAAAAGAGCACTCTTCTACTCTACTGTGTTTCCTATAGGGCCAGAACAGTGAGCTTTCTCAGAACAAAAGAACTGTGCTTTCTACACACACGGGCCATATCTAGTTCAACTCTGCTTAGGAAACTGAAAAGAACAGTAGCTCCTCTTCAGTCCAATACACTGTACTTGCTGGGAACAGACGCGAGTGCTATTTGCACTGTGTATGGCAATGGGAGCACAATAGTGACTTTCCTTACCAGAAAACAACTCTATCTCATAGGACCGGAAACTGCCTGTGATTGAACTCCATTTAGGACTAGGAAACAAACGCCAGCTCGCCTTACAAGAAACACACTCTGCTTTAGAGAAAAGACCACTCTTCTACTTTTCTGTGATTCCTATGTGGTCCGAACAGTGAGCTTGCTCAGAAAAAAAAAACTGTGCTTCCTACACACACCGCCATACTTAGTTCAACTCTGCTTAGGAAACTGACAAGAACAGTAGCTCCTCTTCAGTTCAATACACTGTACTTGCTGGGAACAGATGCGAGTGCTATTTGAACTGTGTATGGCAATGGGAGTACAATAGTGTCTTTCTTCCCCAGAAAACAACTCTTGCTCGTAGGACCAGAAACTGCATGTGATTCAACTCCATTTAGGACTGGGAAACAAATGCTAGCTTGCCTTACATGAAACACACTCTGCTGTTGAGAAAAGAGCACTCTTCTACTCTACTGTGTTTCCTAAGGGGTCCGAACAGTGAGCTTGCTCAGAACAAAGGAACTGTGCTTCCTACATGAACGGACCATATCTAGTTCAACTCTGCTTAGGAAACTGACAAGAACAGTAGCTCCTCTTCAGTCCGATACACTGTACTTGCTGGGAACAGACGCGAGTGCTATTTGCACTGTGTATGGCAATGGGAGTGCAATATTGACTTTCCTTACCGGAAACCAACTCTTGCTCGTAGGACCAGAAAGTGCATGTGATTCAACTCCATTTAGGACTGGGAAACAAACGCTAGCTCGCCTTACAAGAAACACACTCTGCTTTTGATAAAAGAGCACTCTTCTACTCTACTGTGTTTCCTATAGGGCCAGAACAGTGAGCTTGCTCAGAACAAAAGAACTGTGCTTCCTACACACACCGACCATATCTAGTTCAACTCTGCTTAGGAAACTGACAAGAACAGTAGATCCTCTTCAGTCCGATACACTGTACTTGCTGGGAACAGACGCGAGTGCTATTTGCACTGTGTATGGCAATGGGAGCGCAATAGTGACTTTCCTTACCGGAAACCAACTCTTGCTCGTAGGACCAGAAACTGCATGTGATTCAACTCCATTTAGGACTGGGAAACAAACGCTAGCTCGCCATACAAGAAACACACTCTGCTTTAGAGAAAAGAGCACTCTTCTACTCTACTGTGTTTCCTAAGAAGTCCGAACAGTGAACTTGATCAGAATAAAAGAACTGTGCTTCCTACACACACCGACCATATCTAGTTCAACTCTGCTTAGGAAACTGACAAGAACAGTAGCTCCTCTTCAGTCCGATACACTGTACTTGCTGGGAACAGACGCGAGTGCTATTTGCACTGTGTATGGCAATGGGAGCGCAATAGTGACTTTCTTTACCAGAAAACAACTCTTGCTCGTAGGACCAGAAACTGCATGTGATGCAACTGCATTTCGGACTGGGAAACAAACGGTAGCTTGCCTTACCAGAAACACACTCTGCTTTTGAGAAAAGAGCACTCTTCTACTCTACTGTGTTTCCTATGGGGTCCGAACAGTGAGCTTGCTCAGAACAAAAGAACTGTGCTTCCTACACGAACGGGCCATATCTAGTTCAATTCTGCTTAGGAACCTGACAAGAACAGTAGCTCCTCTTCAGTCCAATACACTGTACTTGCTGGGAACAGACGCCAGTGCTATTTGTCCTGTGTATGGCAATGGGAGCGCAATAGTGACTCTTCTTACCATAAAACAACTCTTGCTCGTAGGACCAAAAACTGCATGTGATTCAACTCTATTTAGGACTGGGAAACAAACGCTAGCTGGCCTTACAAGAAACACACTCTGCTTTTGATAAAAGAGCACTCTTCTACTCTACTGTGTTTCCTATAGGGCCAGAACAGTGAGCTTGCTCAGAACAAAAGAACTGTGCTTCCTACACACACCGACCATATCTAGTTCAACTCTGCTTAGGAAACTGACAAGAACAGTAGCTCCTCTTCAGTCCGATACACTGTACTTGCTGGGAACAGACGCGAGTGCTATTTGCACTGTGTATGGCAATGGGAGAGCAATAGTGACTTTCCTTACCAGAAAAAAACTCTTGCTCGTAGGACCAGAATCTGCATGTGATTCAACACCATTTAGGACTGGGAAACAAATGCTAGCAAGCCTTACATGAAATACACTCTGCTTTTGAGAAAAGACCACTCTTCTACTCTACTGTGTTTCCTATGGGGTCCGAACAGTGAGCTTGCTCAGAACAAAAAAACTGTGCTTCCTACACACACGGGCCATATCTAGTTCAACTCTGCTTAGGAAACTGACAAGAACAGTAGCTCCTCTTCAGTCCGATACACTGTACTTGCTGGGAACAGACGCGAGTGCTATTTGCACTGTGTATGGCAATGGGAGCGCAATAGTGACTTTCCTTACCAGAAAACAACTCTTGCTCGTAGGACAAGAAACTGCATGTGACTCAACTCCATTTAGGACTGGGAAACCAAGGCTAGCTCGCCTTACAAGAAACAAACTCTGCTTTTGAGAAAAGAGCACTCTTCTACTCTATTGTGTTTCCTACGGGGTCCGAAGAGTGAGCTTGCTCAGAACAAAAGAACTGTGCTTCCTACACACACGGCCATATTTAGTTCAATTCTGCATAGGAACCTGACAAGAACAGTAGATCCTCTTCAGTCCAATACACTGTACTTGCTGGGAACAGACGCCAGTGCTATTTGTCCTGTGTATGGCAATGGGAGCGCAACAGTGACTCTTCTTACCATAAAACAACTCTTGATCGTAGGACCAGAAACTGCATGTGATTCAACTCCATTTAGGACTGGAAAAGAAAGGCTAGCTCGCCTTACAAGAAACACACTCTGCTTTAGAGAAAAGATCACTCTTCTACTCTACTGTGTTTCCTATGGTGTCCGAACAGTGAGCTTGCTCAGAACAAAAGAACTGTGCTTCCTACACACATGGTCCATATCTAGTTCAACTCTGCTTAGGAAACTGAAAAGAATAGTAGCTCCTCTTCAGTCCAATACACTGTACTTGCTGGGAACAGACGCGAGTGCTATTCGCACTGTGTATGGCAATGGGAGCACAATAGTGACTTTCCTTACCAGAAAACAACTCTATCTCATAGGACCGGAAACTGCCTGTGATTGAACTCCATTTAGGACTAGGAAACAAACGCCAGCTCGCCTTACAAGAAACACACTCTGCTTTAGAGTAAAGACCACTCTTCTACTCTTCTGTGATTCCTATGTGGTCCGAACAGTGAGCTTGCTCAGAACAAAAAAACTGTGCTTCCTACACACCGCCATACTTAGTTCAACTCTGCTTAGGAAACTGACAAGAACAGTAGCTCCACTTCAGTCCTATACACTGTACTTGCGGGGAATAGACGCCAGTTCTATTTGCACTGTGTATGGCAATTGGAGCATAATAGTGACTCGTCTTACCAGAAAACAAATCTTGCTCGTAGGACAAAAAACTGCATGTGACTCAACTCCATTTAGGACTGGGAAACAAACGCTAGCTCGCCTTGCAAGAAACACACTCTGCTTTTGAGAAAAGAGCACTCTTCTACTCTTCTGTGTTTCCTACAGGGCCAGAACAGTGAGCTTGCTCAGAACAAAAAAACTGTGCTTCCTACACACACGGCCATATCTAGTTCAACTCTGCTTAGGAACCTGACAAGAACAGTAGATCCTCTTCAGTCCAATACTCTGTACTTGCTGAGGACAGACGCCAGTGCTATTTGTCCTGTGTATGGCAATTGCAGCGCAACAATGACTCTTCTTAACATAAAACAACTCTTGCTCGTAGGCCCAGAAACTGCATATGATTCAACTCCATTTAGGACTGAGAAACAAATGCTAGCTCGCCTTACATGAAATACACTCTGCTTTTGAGAAAAGAGCACTCTTCTACTCTACTGTTTTTCCTATGGTGTCCGAACAGTGAGCTTGCTCAGAACAAAAGAACTGTGCTTCCTACACACATGGTCCATATCTAGTTCAACTCTGCTTAGGAAACTGACAAGAACAGTAGCTCCTCTTCAGTCCAATACACTGTACTTGCTGGGAACAGATGCGAGTGCTATTTGCACTGTGTATGGCAATGGGAGCACAATAGTGACTTTCCTTACCAGAAAACAACTCTTGCTCATAGGACCGGAAACTTCCTGTGATTGAACTCCATTTAGGACTAGGAAACAAACGCCAGCTCGCCTTACAAGAAACACACTCTGCTTTAGAGAAAAGACCACTCTTCTACTCTTCTGTGATTCCTATGTGGTCCGAACAGTGAGCTTGCTCTGAACAAAAAAACTGTGCTTCCTACACACACCGCCATACTTAGTTCAACTCTGCTTAGGAAACTGACAAGAACAGTAGCTCCTCTTCAGTTCAATATACTGTACTTGCTGGGAACAGATGCGAGTGCTATTTGAACTGTGTATGGCAATGGGAGTGCAATAGTGACTTTCTTCCCCAGAAAACAACTCTTGCTCGTAGGACCAGAAACTGCATGTGATTCAACTCCATTTAGGACTGGGAAACAAATGCTAGCTTGCCTTACATGAAACACACTCTGCTTTTGAGAAAAGAGCACTCTTCTACTCTACTGTGTTTCCTATGGGGTCCGAACAGTGAGCTTGCTCAGAACAAAGGAACTGTGCTTCCTACAGGAACGGGCCATATCTAGTTCAACTCTGCTTAGGAAACTGACAAGAACAGTAGCTCCTCTTCAGTCCGATACACTGTACTTGCTGGGAACAGACGCGAGTGCTATTTGCACTGTGTATGGCAATGGGAGCGCAATAGTGACTTTCCTTACCGGAAACCAACTCTTGCTCGTAGGACCAGAAACTGCATGTGATTCAACTCCATTTAGGACTGGGAAACAAACGCTAGCTCGCCTTACAAGAAACACACTCTGCTTTAGAGAAAAGAGTACTCTTCTACTCTACTGTGTTTCCTATAGGGCCAGAACAGTGAGCTTGCTCAGAACAAAAGAACTCTGCTTCCTACACAGGGGCCATATCTAGTTCAACTCTGCTTAGGAAACTGACAAGAACAGTAGCTCCTCTTCAGTCCGATACACTGTACTTGCTGGGAACCTACGGGAGAGCTATTTGCACTGTGTATGGCAATGGGAGCGCAAAAGTGACTTTCCTTACCAGAAAACAACTCTTGATCGTAGGACCAGAAACTGCATGTGACTCAACTCCATTTAGGACTTTGAAACAAAGGCTAGCTCGCCTTACAAGAAACACACTCTGCTTTTGAATAAAGAGCACTCTTCTAGTCTACTGTGTTTCCTATAGGGCCAGAAGAGTGAGCTTGCTCAGAACAAAAAAACTGTGCTTCCTACACACAAGGCCATATCTAGTTCAACTCTGCTTAGGAACCTGACATTAACAGTAGATACTCTTCAGTCCAATACTCTGTACTTGCTGAGAACAGACACCAGTGCTATTTGTCCTGTGTATGGCAATTGCAGCGCAACAATGACTCTTCTTACCATAAAACAACTCTTGCTCGTAGGCCCAGAAACTGCATATGATTCAACTCCATTTAGGACTGAGAAACAAATGCTAGCTCGCCTTACATGAAATACACTCTGCTTTTGAGAAAAGAGCACTCTTCTACTCTACTGTTTTTCCTATGGTGTCCGAACAGTGAGCTTACTCAGAACAAAAGAACTGTGCTTCCTACACACATGGTCCATATCTAGTTCAACTCTGCTTAGGAAACTGACAAGAACAGTAGCTCCTCTTCTGTCCAATACACTGTACTTGCTGGGAACAGACGCGAGTGCTATTTGCACTGTGTATGGAAATGGGAGCACAATAGTGACTTTCCTTACCAGAAAACAACTCTTGCTCATAGGACCGGAAACTGCCTGTGATTGAACTCCATTTAGGACTAGGAAACAAACGCCAGCTTGCCTTACAAGAAACACACTCTGCTTTAGAGAAAAGAGCACTCTTCTACTCTTCTGTGATTCCTATGAGGTCCGAACAGTGAGCTTGCTCAGAACAAAAAAACTGTGCTTCCTACACATACCGCCATACTTAGTTCAATTCTGCCTAGGTACCTGACAAGAACAGTAGCTCCTCTTCAGTCCAATACACTGTACTGCTGGAAAGAGACAACAGTGCTATTTGTCCTGTGTATGGCAATGGCAGCGCAATAGTGACTTTCCTTACCGGAAAACAACTCTTGCTCGTAGGACCAGAAACTGCATGTGATTCAACTCCATTTAGGACTGGGAAACAAACGCTAGCTCGCCTTACAAGAAACACACTCTGCTTTAGAGAAAAGAGCACTCTTCTACTCTACTGTGTTTCCTATAGGGAAAGAACAGTGAGCTTGCTCAGAACAAAAGAACTGTGCTTCCTACACACACGGGCCATATCTAGTTCAACTCTGCTTAGGAAACTGACAAGAACAGTAGCTCCTCTTCAGTTCAATACACTGTACTTGCTGGGAACAGATGCGAATGCTATTTGCACTGTGTATGGCAATGGGAGTGCAATAGTGACTTTCTTTACCAGAAAAAAACTCTTGCTCGTAGGACCAGAAACTGCATGTGATTCCACTCCATATAGGACTACGAAACAAACGCCAGCTCGCCTTAGAAGAAACACATTCTGCTTTAGAGAAAAGAGCACTCTTCAACTCTTCTGTGATTCCTATGAGGTCCGAACAGTGAGCTTGCTCAGAACAAAAAAACTGTGCTTCCTACACATATCGCCATACTTAGTTCAATTCTGCCTAGGTACCTGACAAGAACAGTAGCTCCTCTTCAGTCCGATACACTGTACTTGCTGGGAACCTACGGGAGAGCTATTTGCACTGTGTATGGCAATGGGAGCGCAAAAGTGACTTTCCTTACCCGAAAACAACTCTTGCTCGTAGGACCAGAAACTGCATGTGACTCAACTCCTTTTAGGACTTTGAAACAAAGGCTAGCTCGCCTTACAAGAAACACACTCTGCTTTTGAATAAAGAGCACTCTTCTAGTCTACTGTGTTTCCTACAGGGTCCAAACAGTGAGCTTGCTCAGAACAAAAGAACTGTGCTTCCTACACACACGGCCATATTTAGTTCAATTCTGTTTAGGAACCAGACAAGAACTGTAGATCCTCTTCAGTCCAATACACTGTACTTGCTGGGAACAGACGCGAGTGCTATTTGTCCTGTGTATGGCAATTGCAGCGCAACAGTGACTCTTCTTACCATAAAACAACTCTTGCTCGTAGGACCAGAAACTGCATGTGATTCAACTCCATTTAGGACTGGAAAAGAAAGGCTAGCTCGCCTTACAAGAAACACACTCTGCTTTAGAGAAAAGAGCACTCTTCTACTCTACTGTGTTTCCTATAGTGCCAGTACAGTGAGCTTGCTCAGAACAAAAGAACTGTGCTTCCTACACACGGGCCATATCTAGTTCAACTCTGCTTAGGAAACTGACAAGAACAGTAGCTCCTCTTCAGTCCGATACACTGTACTTGCTGGGAACAGACGCGAGTGCTATTTGCACTGTGTATGGCAATGGGAGCGCAATAGTGACTTTCCTTACCAGAAAACAACTCTTGCTCGTAGGACCAGAAACTGCATGTGATTCAACTCCATTTAGGACTGGGAAACAAATGCTAGCAAGCCTTACATGAAACACACTCTGCTTTTGAGAAAAGAGCACTCTTCTACTCTACTGTGTTTCATATGGGGTCCGAACAGTGAGCTTGCTCAGAACAAAAGAACTGTGCTTCCTACACACACGGGCCTTATCTAGTTCAACTCTGCTTAGGAAACTGACAAGAACAGTAGCTCCACTTCAGTCCTATACACTGTACTTGCGGGGAATAGACGCCAGTTCTATTTGCACTGTGTATGGCAATTGGAGCATAATAGTGACTCGTCTTACCAGAAAACAAATCTTGCTCATAGGACAAAAAACTGCATGTGACTCAACTCCATTTAGGACTGGGAAACAAACGCTAGCTCGCCTTGCAAGAAACACACTCTGCTTTTGAGAAAAGGGCACTCATCTACTCTTCTGTGTTTCCTACAGGGCCAGAACAGTGAGCTTGCTCAGAACAAAAAAACTGTGCTTCCTACACACACGGCCATATCTAGTTCAACTCTGCTTAGGAACCTGACAAGAACAGTAGATCCTCTTCAGTCCAATACTCTGTACTTGCTGAGAACAGACGCCAGTGCTATTTGTCCTGTGTATGGCAATTGCAGCGCAACAATGACTCTTCTTACCATAAAACAACTCTTGCTCGTAGGCCCAGAAACTGCATATGATTCAACTCCATTTAGGACTGAGAAACAAATGCTAGCTCGCCTTACATGAAATACACTCTGCTTTTGAGAAAAGAGCACTCATCTACTCTACTGTTTTTCCTATGGTGTCCGAACAGTGAGCTTGCTCAGAACAAAAGAACTGTGCTTCCTACACACATGGTCCATATCTAGTTCAACTCTGCTTAGGAAACTGACAAGAACAGTAGCTCCTCTTCAGTCCAATACACTGTACTTGCTGGGAACATACGCGAGTGCTATTTGCACTGTGTATGGCAATGGGAGCACAATAGTGACTTTCCTTACCAGAAAACAACTCTTGCTCGTACGACCAGAAACAGCGTGTCATTCAACTCCATTTAGGACTGGGAAACAAACGCTAGCTTGCCTTACAAGAAACACACTCTGCTTTTGAGAAAAGAGCACTCTTCTACTCTACTGTGTTTCCTACAAGGTCCGAACAGTGAGCTTTCTCCGAACAAGGGAACTGTGCTTCCTACACGAACGGGCCATATCTAGTTCAACTCTGCTTAGGAAACTGACAAGAACAGTAGCTCCTCTTCAGTCCGATACACTGTACTTGCTGGGAACAGACGCGAGTGCTATTTGCACTGTGGATGGCAATGGAAGCGCAATAGTGACTTTCCTTACCGGAAACCAACTCTTGCTCGTAGGACCAGAAACTGCATGTGACTTAACTCCATTTAGGACTGGGAAACAAAGGCTAGCTCGCCTTACAAGAAACACACTCTGCTTTTGAGAAAAGAGCACTCTTCTAGTCTAATGTGTTTCCTACAGGGTCCGAAGAGTGAGCTTGCTCAGAACAAAAGAACTGTGCTTCCTACACACACGGCCATATTTAGTTCAATTCTGTTTAGGAACCAGACAAGAACAGTAGATCCTCTTCAGTCTAATACACTGTACTTGCTGGGAACAGACGCCAGTGCTATTTGTCCTGTGTGTGGCAATTGCAGCGCAACAGTGACTCTTCTTACCATAAAACAACTCTTGCTCGTAGGACCAGAAACTGCATGTGATTCAACTCCATTTAGGACTGGAAAAGAAAGGCTAGCTCGCCTTACAAGAAACACACTCTGCTTTAGAGAAAAGAGCACTCTTCTACTCTACTGTGTTTCCTATAGGGCCAGAACAGTGAGCTTTCTCAGAACAAAAGAACTGTGCTTTCTACACACACGGGCCATATCTAGTTCAACTCTGCTTAGGAAACTGACAAGAACAGTAGCTCCTCTTCAGTCCAAAACAATGTACTTGCTGGGAACAGACGCGAGTGCTATTTGCACTGTGTATGGCAATGGGAGCACAATAGTGACTTTCCTTACCAGAAAACAACTCTATCTCATAGGACCGGAAACTGCCTGTGATTGAACTCCATTTAGGACTAGGAAACAAACGCCAGCTCGCCTTACAAGAAACACACTCTGCTTTAGAGAAAAGACCACTCTTCTACTTTTCTGTGATTCCTATGTGGTCCGAACAGTGAGCTTGCTCAGAAAAAAAAAACTGTGCTTCCTACACACACCGCCATACTTAGTTCAACTCTGCTTAGGAAACTGACAAGAACAGTAGCTCCTCTTCAGTTCAATACACTGTACTTGCTGGGAACAGATGCGAGTGCTATTTGAACTGTGTATGGCAATGGGAGTACAATAGTGTCTTTCTTCCCCAGAAAACAACTCTTGCTCGTAGGACCAGAAACTGCATGTGATTCAACTCCATTTAGGACTGAGAAACAAATGCTAGCTTGCCTTACATGAAACACACTCTGCTGTTGAGAAAAGAGCACTCTTCTACTCTACTGTGTTTCCTATGGGGTCCGAACAGTGAGCTTGCTCAGAACAAAGGAACTGTGCTTCCTACATGAACGGACCATATCTAGTTCAACTCTGCTTAGGAAACTGACAAGAACAGTAGCTCCTCTTCAGTCCGATACACTGTACTTGCTGGGAACAGACGCGAGTGCTATTTGCACTGTGTATGGCAATGGGAGTGCAATATTGACTTTCCTTACCGGAAACCAACTCTTGCTCGTAGGACCAGAAAGTGCATGTGATTCAACTTCATTTAGGACTGGGAAACAAACGCTAGCTCGCCTTACAAGAAACACACTCTGCTTTTGATAAAAGAGCACTCTTCTACTCTACTGTGTTTCCTATAGGGCCAGAACAGTGAGCTTGCTCAGAACAAAAGAACTGTGCTTCCTACACACACCGACCATATCTAGTTCAACTCTGCTTAGGAAACTGACAAGAACAGTAGATCCTCTTCAGTCCGATACACTGTACTTGCTGGGAACAGACGCGAGTGCTATTTGCACTGTGTATGGCAATGGGAGCGCAATAGTGACTTTCCTTACCGGAAACCAACTCTTGCTCGTAGGACCAGAAACTGCATGTGATTCAACTCCATTTAGGACTGGGAAACAAACGCTAGCTCGCCATACAAGAAACACACTCTGCTTTAGAGAAAAGAGCACTCTTCTACTCTACTGTGTTTCCTAAGAAGTCCAAACAGTGAACTTGATCAGAATAAAAGAACTGTGCTTCCTACACACACCGACCATATCTAGTTCAACTCTGCTTAGGATACTGACAAGAACAGTAGCTCCTCTTCAGTCCGATACACTGTACTTGCTGGGAACAGACGCGAGTGCTATTTGCACTGTGTATGGCAATGGGAGCGCAATAGTGACTTTCTTTACCAGAAAACAACTCTTGCTCGTAGGACCAGAAACTGCATGTGATGCAACTGCATTTCGGACTGGGAAACAAACGGTAGCTTGCCTTACAAGAAACACACTCTGCTTTTGAGAAAAGAGCACTCTTCTACTCTACTGTGTTTCCTATGGGGTCCGAACAGTGAGCTTGCTCAGAACAAAAGAACTGTGCTTCCTACACGAACGGGCCATATCTAGTTCAATTCTGCTTAGGAACCTGACAAGAACAGTAGCTCCTCTTCAGTCCAATACACTGTACTTGCTGGGAACAGACGCCAGTGCTATTTGTCCTGTGTATGGCAATGGGAGCGCAATAGTGACTCTTCTTACCATAAAACAACTCTTGCTCGTAGGACCAAAAACTGCATGTGATTCAACTCTATTTAGGACTGGGAAACAAACGCTAGCTGGCCTTACAAAAAACACACTCTGCTTTTGATAAAAGAGCACTCTTCTACTCTACTGTGTTTCCTATAGGGCCAGAACAGTGAGCTTGCTCAGAACAAAAGAACTGTGCTTCCTACACACACCGACCATATCTAGTTCAACTCTGCTTAGGAAACTGACAAGAACAGTAGCTCCTCTTCAGTCCGATACACTGTACTTGCTGGGAACAGACGCGAGTGCTATTTGCACTGTGTATGGCAATGGGAGAGCAATAGTGACTTTCCTTACCAGAAAAAAACTCTTGCTCGTAGGACCAGAAACTGCATGTGATTCAACACCATTTAGGACTGGGAAACAAATGCTAGCAAGCCTTACATGAAATACACTCTGCTTTTGAGAAAAGAGCACTCTTCTACTCTACTGTGTTTCCTATGGGGTCCGAACAGTGAGCTTGCTCAGAACAAAAAAACTGTGCTTCCTACACACACGGGCCATATCTAGTTCAACTCTGCTTAGGAAACTGACAAGAACAGTAGCTCCTCTTCAGTCCGATACACTGTACTTGCTGGGAACAGACGCGAGTGCTATTTGCACTGTGTATGGCAATGGGAGCGCAATAGTGACTTTCCTTACCAGAAAACAACTCTTGCTCGTAGGACAAGAAACTGCATGTGACTCAACTCCATTTAGGACTGGGAAACCAAGGCTAGCTCGCCTTACAAGAAACAAACTCTGCTTTTGAGAAAAGAGCACTCTTCTACTCTATTGTGTTTCCTACGGGGTCCGAAGAGTGAGCTTGCTCAGAACAAAAGAACTGTGCTTCCTACACACACGGCCATATTTAGTTCAATTCTGCATAGGAACCTAACAAGAACAGTAGATCCTCTTCAGTCCAATACACTGTACTTGCTGGGAACAGACGCCAGTGCTATTTGTCCTGTGTATGGCAATGGGAGCGCAACAGTGACTCTTCTTACCATAAAACAACTCTTGATCGTAGGACCAGAAACTGCATGTGATTCAACTCCATTTAGGACTGGAAAAGAAAGGCTAGCTCGCCTTAAAAAAAAACACACTCTGCTTTAGAGAAAAGATCACTCTTCTACTCTACTGTGTTTCCTATGGTGTCCGAACAGTGAGCTTGCTCAGAACAAAAGAACTGTGCTTCCTACACACATGGTCCATATCTAGTTCAACTCTGCTTAGGAAACTGAAAAGAATAGTAGCTCCTCTTCAGTCCAATACACTGTACTTGCTGGGAACAGACGCGAGTGCTATTTGCACTGTGTATGGCAATGGGAGCACAATAGTGACTTTCCTTACCAGAAAACAACTCTATCTCATAGGACCGGAAACTGCCTGTGATTGAACTCCATTTAGGACTAGGAAACAAACGCCAGCTCGCCTTACAAGAAACACACTCTGCTTTAGAGAAAAGACCACTCTTCTACTCTTCTGTGATTCCTATGTGGTCCGAACAGTGAGCTTGCTCAGAACAAAAAAACTGTGCTTCCTACACACCGCCATACTTAGTTCAACTCTGCTTAGGAAACTGACAAGAACAGTAGCTCCACTTCAGTCCTATACACTGTACTTGCGGGGAATAGACGCCAGTTCTATTTGCACTGTGTATGGCAATTGGAGCATAATAGTGACTCGTCTTACCAGAAAACAAATCTTGCTCGTAGGACAAAAAACTGCATGTGACTCAACTCCATTTAGGACTGGGAAACAAACGCTAGCTCGCCTTGCAAGAAACACACTCTGCTTTTGAGAAAAGAGCACTCTTCTACTCTTCTGTGTTTCCTACAGGGCCAGAACAGTGAGCTTGCTCAGAACCAAAAAAACTGTGCTTCCTACACACACGGCCATATCTAGTTCAACTCTGCTTAGGAACCTGACAAGAACAGTAGATCCTCTTCAGTCCAATACTCTGTACTTGCTGAGAACAGACGCCAGTGCTATTTGTCCTGTGTATGGCAATTGCAGCGCAACAATGACTCTTCTTAACATAAAACAACTCTTGCTCGTAGGCCCAGAAACTGCATATGATTCAACTCCATTTAGGACTGAGAAACAAATGCTAGCTCGCCTTACATGAAATACATTCTGCTTTTGAGAAAAGAGCACTCTTCTACTCTACTGTTTTTCCTATGGTGTCCGAACAGTGAGCTTGCTCAGAACAAAAGAACTGTGCTTCCTACACACATGGTCCATATCTAGTTCAACTCTGCTTAGGAAACTGACAAGAACAGTAGCTCCTCTTCAGTCCAATACACTGTACTTGCTGGGAACAGATGCGAGTGCTATTTGCACTGTGTATGGCAATGGGAGCACAATAGTGACTTTCCTTACCAGAAAACAACTCTTGCTCATAGGACCGGAAACTTCCTGTGATTGAACTCCATTTAGGACTAGGAAACAAACGCCAGCTCGCCTTACAAGAAACACACTCTGCTTTAGAGAAAAGACCACTCTTCTACTCTTCTGTGATTCCTATGTGGTCCGAACAGTGAGCTTGCACTGAACAAAAAAACTGTGCTTCCTACACACACCGCCATACTTAGTTCAACTCTGCTTAGGAAACTGACAAGAACAGTAGCTCCTCTTCAGTTCAATATACTGTACTTGCTGGGAACAGATGCGAGTGCTATTTGAACTGTGTATGGCAATGGGAGTGCAATAGTGACTTTCTTCCCCAGAAAACAACTCTTGCTCGTAGGACCAGAAACTGCATGTGATTCAACTCCATTTAGGACTGGGAAACAAATGCTAGCTTGCCTTACATGAAACACACTCTGCTTTTGAGAAAAGAGCACTCTTCTACTCTACTGTGTTTCCTATGGGGTCCGAACAGTGAGCTTGCTCAGAACAAAGGAACTGTGCTTCCTACAGGAACGGGCCATATCTAGTTCAACTCTGCTTAGGAAACTGACAAGAACAGTAGCTCCTCTTCAGTCCGATACACTGTACTTGCTGGGAACAGACGCGAGTGCTATTTGCACTGTGTATGGCAATGGGAGCGCAATAGTGACTTTCCTTACCGGAAACCAACTCTTGCTCGTAGGACCAGAAACTGCATGTGATTCAACTCCATTTAGGACTGGGAAACAAACGCTAGCTCGCCTTACAAGAAACACACTCTGCTTTAGAGAAAAGAGTACTCTTCTACTCTACTGTGTTTCCTATAGGGCCAGAACAGTGAGCTTGCTCAGAACAAAAGAACTCTGCTTCCTACACAGGGGCCATATCTAGTTCAACTCTGCTTAGGAAACTGACAAGAACAGTAGCTCCTCTTCAGTCCGATACACTGTACTTGCTGGGAACCTACGGGAGAGCTATTTGCACTGTGTATGGCAATGGGAGCGCAAAAGTGACTTTCCTTACCAGAAAACAACTCTTGATCGTAGGACCAGAAACTGCATGTGACTCAACTCCATTTAGGACTTTGAAACAAAGGCTAGCTCGCCTTACAAGAAACACACTCTGCTTTTGAATAAAGAGCACTCTTCTAGTCTACTGTGTTTCCTATAGGGCCAGAAGAGTGAGCTTGCTCAGAACAAAAAAACTGTGCTTCCTACACACAAGGCCATATCTAGTTCAACTCTGCTTAAGAACCTGACATTAACAGTAGATACTCTTCAGTCCAATACTCTGTACTTGCTGAGAACAGACACCAGTGCTATTTGTCCTGTGTATGGCAATTGCAGCGCAACAATGACTCTTCTTACCATAAAACAACTCTTGCTCGTAGGCCCAGAAACTGCATATGATTCAACTCCATTTAGGACTGAGAAACAAATGCTAGCTCGCCTTACATGAAATACACTCTGCTTTTGAGAAAAGAGCACTCTTCTACTCTACTGTTTTTCCTATGGTGTCCGAACAGTGAGCTTACTCAGAACAAAAGAACTGTGCTTCCTACACACATGGTCCATATCTAGTTCAACTCTGCTTAGGAAACTGACAAGAACAGTAGCTCCTCTTCTGTCCAATACACTGTACTTGCTGGGAACAGACGCGAGTGCTATTTGCACTGTGTATGGAAATGGGAGCACAATAGTGACTTTCCTTACCAGAAAACAACTCTTGCTCATAGGACCGGAAACTGCCTGTGATTGAACTCCATTTAGGACTAGGAAACAAACGCCAGCTTGCCTTACAAGAAACACACTCTGCTTTAGAGAAAAGAGCACTCTTCTACTCTTCTGTGATTCCTATGAGGTCCGAACAGTGAGCTTGCTCAGAACAAAAAAACTGTGCTTCCTACACATACCGCCATACTTAGTTCAATTCTGCCTAGGTACCTGACAGGAACAGTAGCTCCTCTTCAGTCCAATACACTGTACTGCTGGAAAGAGACAACAGTGCTATTTGTCCTGTGTATGGCAATGGCAGCGCAATAGTGACTTTCCTTACCGGAAAACAACTCTTGCTCGTAGGACCAGAAACTGCATGTGATTCAACTCCATTTAGGACTGGGAAACAAACGCTAGCTCGCCTTACAAGAAACACACTCTGCTTTAGAGAAAAGAGCACTCTTCTATCTACTGTGTTTCCTATAGGGAAAGAACAGTGAGCTTGCTCAGAACAAAAGAACTGTGCTTCCTACACACACGGGCCATATCTAGTTCAACTCTGCTTAGGAAACTGACAAGAACAGTAGCTCCTCTTCAGTTCAATACACTGTACTTGCTGGGAACAGATGCGAATGCTATTTGCACTGTGTATGGCAATGGGAGTGCAATAGTGACTTTCTTTACCAGAAAAAAACTCTTGCTCGTAGGACCAGAAACTGCATGTGATTCCACTCCATATAGGACTACGAAACAAACGCCAGCTCGCCTTAGAAGAAACACATTCTGCTTTAGAGAAAAGAGCACTCTTCAACTCTTCTGTGATTCCTATGAGGTCCGAACAGTGAGCTTGCTCAGAACAAAAAAACTGTGCTTCCTACACATATCGCCATACTTAGTTCAATTCTGCCTAGGTACCTGACAAGAACAGTAGCTCCTCTTCAGTCCGATACACTGTACTTGCTGGGAACCTACGGGAGAGCCAATTGCACTGTGTATGGCAATGGGAGCGCAAAAGTGACTTTCCTTACCCGAAAACAACTCTTGCTCGTAGGACCAGAAACTGCATGTGACTCAACTCCTTTTAGGACTTTGAAACAAAGGCTAGCTCGCCTTACAAGAAACACACTCTGCTTTTGAATAAAGAGCACTCTTCTAGTCTACTGTTTTTCCTACAGGGTCCAAACAGTGAGCTTGCTCAGAACAAAAGAACTGTGCTTCCTACACACACGGCCATATTTAGTTCAATTCTGTTTAGGAACCAGACAAGAACTGTAGATCCTCTTCAGTCCAATACACTGTACTTGCTGGGAACAGACGCGAGTGCTATTTGTCCTGTGTATGGCAATTGCAGCGCAACAGTGACTCTTCTTACCATAAAACAACTCTTGCTCGTAGGACCAGAAACTGCATGTGATTCAACTCCATTTAGGACTGGAAAAGAAAGGCTAGCTCGCCTTACAAGAAACACACTCTGCTTTAGAGAAAAGAGCACTCTTCTACTCTACTGTGTTTCCTATAGTGCCAGTACAGTGAGCTTGCTCAGAACAAAAGAACTGTGCTTCCTACACACGGGCCATATCTAGTTCAACTCTGCTTAGGAAACTGACAAGAACAGTAGCTCCTCTTCAGTCCGATACACTGTACTTGCTGGGAACAGACGCGAGTGCTATTTGCACTGTGTATGGCAATGGGAGCGCAATAGTGACTTTCCTTACCAGAAAACAACTCTTGCTCATAGGACCAGAAACTGCATGTGATTCAACTCCATTTAGGACTGGGAAACAAATGCTAGCAAGCCTTACATGAAACACACTCTGCTTTTGAGAAAAGAGCACTCTTCTACTCTACTGTGTTTCATATGGGGTCCGAACAGTGAGCTTGCTCAGAACAAAAGAACTGTGCTTCCTACACACACGGGCCTTATCTAGTTCAACTCTGCTTAGGAAACTGACAAGAACAGTAGCTCCACTTCAGTCCTATACACTGTACTTGCGGGGAATAGACGCCAGTTCTATTTGCACTGTGTATGGCAATTGGAGCATAATAGTGACTCGTCTTACCAGAAAACAAATCTTGCTCATAGGACAAAAAACTGCATGTGACTCAACTCCATTTAGGACTGGGAAACAAACGCTAGCTCGCCTTGCAAGAAACACACTCTGCTTTTGAGAAAAGGGCACTCTTCTACTCTTCTGTGTTTCCTACAGGGCCAGAACAGTGAGCTTGCTCAGAACAAAAAAACTGTGCTTCCTACACACACGGCCATATCTAGTTCAACTCTGCTTAGGAGCCTGACAAGAACAGTAGATCCTCTTCAGTCCAATACTCTGTACTTGCTGAGAACAGACGCCAGTGCTATTTGTCCTGTGTATGGCAATTGCAGCGCAACAATGACTCTTCTTACCATAAAACAACTCTTGCTCGTAGGCCCAGAAACTGCATATGATTCAACTCCATTTAGGACTGAGAAACAAATGCTAGCTCGCCTTACATGAAATACACTCTGCTTTTGAGAAAAGAGCACTCATCTACTCTACTGTTTTTCCTATGGTGTCCGAACAGTGAGCTTGCTCAGAACAAAAGAACTGTGCTTCCTACACACATGGTCCATATCTAGTTCAACTCTGCTTAGGAAACTGACAAGAACAGTAGCTCCTCTTCAGTCCAATACACTGTACTTGCTGGGAACATACGCGAGTGCTATTTGCACTGTGTATGGCAATGGGAGCACAATAGTGACTTTCCTTACCAGAAAACAACTCTTGCTCGTACGACCAGAAACAGCGTGTCATTCAACTCCATTTAGGACTGGGAAACAAACGCTAGCTTGCCTTACAAGAAACACACTCTGCTTTTGAGAAAAGAGCACTCTTCTACTCTACTGTGTTTCCTACGGGGTCCGAACAGTGAGCTTTCTCCGAACAAGGGCACTGTGCTTCCTACACGAACGGGCCATATCTAGTTCAACTCTGCTTAGGAAACTGACAAGAACAGTAGCTCCTCTTCAGTCCGATACACTGTACTTGCTGGGAACAGACGCGAGTGCTATTTGCACTGTGGATGGCAATGGGAGCGCAATAGTGACTTTCCTTACCGGAAACCAACTCTTGCTCGTAGGACCAGAAACTGCATATGATTCAACTCCATTTAGGACTGAGAAACAAATGCTAGCTCGCCTTACATGAAATACACTCTGCTTTTGAGAAAAGAGCACTCTTCTACTCTACTGTTTTTCCTATGGTGTCCGAACAGTGAGCTTACTCAGAACAAAAGAACTGTGCTTCCTACACACATGGTCCATATCTAGTTCAACTCTGCTTAGGAAACTGACAAGAACAGTAGCTCCTCTTCTGTCCAATACACTGTACTTGCTGGGAACAGACGCGAGTGCTATTTGCACTGTGTATGGAAATGGGAGCACAATAGTGACTTTCCTTACCAGAAAACAACTCTTGCTCATAGGACCGGAAACTGCCTGTGATTGAACTCCATTTAGGACTAGGAAACAAACGCCAGCTTGCCTTACAAGAAACACACTCTGCTTTAGAGAAAAGAGCACTCTTCTACTCTTCTGTGATTCCTATGAGGTCCGAACAGTGAGCTTGCTCAGAACAAAAAAACTGTGCTTCCTACACATACCGCCATACTTAGTTCAATTCTGCCTAGGTACCTGACAAGAACAGTAGCTCCTCTTCAGTCCAATACACTGTACTGCTGGAAAGAGACAACAGTGCTATTTGTCCTGTGTATGGCAATGGCAGCGCAATAGTGACTTTCCTTACCGGAAAACAACTCTTGCTCGTAGGACCAGAAACTGCATGTGATTCAACTCCATTTAGGACTGGGAAACAAACGCTAGCTCGCCTTACAAGAAACACACTCTGCTTTAGAGAAAAGAGCACTCTTCTACTCTACTGTGTTTCCTATAGGGAAAGAACAGTGAGCTTGCTCAGAACAAAAGAACTGTGCTTCCTACACACACGGGCCATATCTAGTTCAACTCTGCTTAGGAAACTGACAAGAACAGTAGCTCCTCTTCAGTTCAATACACTGTACTTGCTGGGAACAGATGCGAATGCTATTTGCACTGTGTATGGCAATGGGAGTGCAATAGTGACTTTCTTTACCAGAAAAAAACTCTTGCTCGTAGGACCAGAAACTGCATGTGATTCCACTCCATATAGGACTACGAAACAAACGCCAGCTCGCCTTAGAAGAAACACATTCTGCTTTAGAGAAAAGAGCACTCTTCAACTCTTCTGTGATTCCTATGAGGTCCGAACAGTGAGCTTGCTCAGAACAAAAAAACTGTGCTTCCTACACATATCGCCATACTTAGTTCAATTCTGCCTAGGTACCTGACAAGAACAGTAGCTCCTCTTCAGTCCGATACACTGTACTTGCTGGGAACCTACGGGAGAGCTATTTGCACTGTGTATGGCAATGGGAGCGCAAAAGTGACTTTCCTTACCCGAAAACAACTCTTGCTCGTAGGACCAGAAACTGCATGTGACTCAACTCCTTTTAGGACTTTGAAACAAAGGCTAGCTCGCCTTACAAGAAACACACTCTGCTTTTGAATAAAGAGCACTCTTCTAGTCTACTGTGTTTCCTACAGGGTCCAAACAGTGAGCTTGCTCAGAACAAAAGAACTGTGCTTCCTACACACACGGCCATATTTAGTTCAATTCTGTTTAGGAACCAGACAAGAACTGTAGATCCTCTTCAGTCCAATACACTGTACTTGCTGGGAACAGACGCGAGTGCTATTTGTCCTGTGTATGGCAATTGCAGCGCAACAGTGACTCTTCTTACCATAAAACAACTCTTGCTCGTAGGACCAGAAAATGCATGGGATTCAACTCCATTTAGGACTGGAAAAGAAAGGCTAGCTCGCCTTACAAGAAACACACTCTGCTTTAGAGAAAAGAGCACTCTTCTACTCTACTGTGTTTCCTATAGTGCCAGTACAGTGAGCTTGCTCAGAACAAAAGAACTGTGCTTCCTACACACGGGCCATATCTAGTTCAACTCTGCTTAGGAAACTGACAAGAACAGTAGCTCCTCTTCAGTCCGATACACTGTACTTGCTGGGAACAGACGCGAGTGCTATTTGCACTGTGTATGGCAATGGGAGCGCAATAGTGACTTTCCTTACCAGAAAACAACTCTTGCTCGTAGGACCAGAAACTGCATGTGATTCAACTCCATTTAGGACTGGGAAACAAATGCTAGCAAGCCTTACATGAAACACACTCTGCTTTTGAGAAAAGAGCACTCTTCTACTCTACTGTGTTTCATATGGGGTCCGAACAGTGAGCTTGCTCAGAACAAAAGAACTGTGCTTCCTACACACACGGGCCTTATCTAGTTCAACTCTGCTTAGGAAACTGACAAGAACAGTAGCTCCACTTCAGTCCTATACACTGTACTTGCGGGGAATAGACGCCAGTTCTATTTGCACTGTGTATGGCAATTGGAGCATAATAGTGACTCGTCTTACCAGAAAACAAATCTTGCTCATAGGACAAAAAACTGCATGTGACTCAACTCCATTTAGGACTGGGAAACAAACGCTAGCTCGCCTTGCAAGAAACACACTCTGCTTTTGAGAAAAGGGCACTCTTCTACTCTTCTGTGTTTCCTACAGGGCCAGAACAGTGAGCTTGCTCAGAACAAAAAAACTGTGCTTCCTACACACACGGCCATATCTAGTTCAACTCTGCTTAGGAACCTGACAAGAACAGTAGATCCTCTTCAGTCCAATACTCTGTACTTGCTGAGAACAGACGCCAGTGCTATTTGTCCTGTGTATGGCAATTGCAGCGCAACAATGACTCTTCTTACCATAAAACAACTCTTGCTCGTAGGCCCAGAAACTGCATATGATTCAACTCCATTTAGGACTGAGAAACAAATGCTAGCTCGCCTTACATGAAATACACTCTGCTTTTGAGAAAAGAGCACTCATCTACTCTACTGTTTTTCCTATGGTGTCCGAACAGTGAGCTTGCTCAGAACAAAAGAACTGTGCTTCCTACACACATGGTCCATATCTAGTTCAACTCTGCTTAGGAAACTGACAAGAACAGTAGCTCCTCTTCAGTCCAATACACTGTACTTGCTGGGAACATACGCGAGTGCTATTTGCACTGTGTATGGCAATGGGAGCACAATAGTGACTTTCCTTACCAGAAAACAACTCTTGCTCGTACGACCAGAAACAGCGTGTCATTCAACTCCATTTAGGACTGGGAAACAAACGCTAGCTTGCCTTACAAGAAACACACTCTGCTTTTGAGAAAAGAGCACTCTTCTACTCTACTGTGTTTCCTACGGGGTCCGAACAGTGAGCTTTCTCCGAACAAGGGCACTGTGCTTCCTACACGAACGGGCCATATCTAGTTCAACTCTGCTTAGGAAACTGACAAGAACAGTAGCTCCTCTTCAGTCCGATACACTGTACTTGCTGGGAACAGACGCGAGTGCTATTTGCACTGTGGATGGCAATGGGAGCGCAATAGTGACTTTCCTTACCGGAAACCAACTCTTGCTCGTAGGACCAGAAACTGCATGTGACTTAACTCCATTTAGGACTGGGAAACAAAGGCTAGCTCGCCTTACAAGAAACACACTCTGCTTTTGAGAAAAGAGCAATCTTCTAGTCTAATGTGTTTCCTACAGGGTCCGAACAGTGAGCTTGCTCAGAACAAAAGAACTGTGCTTCCTACACACACGGCCATATTTAGTTCAATTCTGTTTAGGAACCAGACAAGAACAGTAGATCCTCTTCAGTCTAATACACTGTACTTGCTGGGAACAGACGCCAGTGCTATTTGTCCTGTGTGTGGCAATTGCAGCGCAACAGTGACTCTTCTTACCATAAAACAACTCTTGCTCGTAGGACCAGAAACTGCATGTGATTCAACTCCATTTAGGACTGGAAAAGAAAGGCTAGCTCGCCTTACAAGAAACACACTCTGCTTTAGAGAAAAGAGCACTCTTCTACTCTACTGTGTTTCCTATAGGGCCAGAACAGTGAGCTTTCTCAGAACAAAAGAACTGTGCTTTCTACACACACGGGCCATATCTAGTTCAACTCTGCTTAGGAAACTGACAAGAACAATAGCTCCTCTTCAGTCCGATACACTGTACTTGCTGGGAACAGACGCGAGTGCTATTTGCACTGTTTATGGCAATGGGAGCACAATAGTGACTTTCCTTACCAGAAAACAACTCTTGCTCATAGTACCAGAAACTGCATGGGATTCAACTCCATTTAGGACTAGGAAAGAAACGCGAGCTCCCCTTACAAGAAACACACTCTGCTTTAGAGAAAAGAGCACTCTTCTACTCTTCTGTGATTCCTATGAGGTCCGAACAGTGAGCTTGCTCAGAACAAAAATACTGTGCTTCCTACACACACCGCCATACTAAGTATAATTATGCTTAGGTACCTGACAAGAACAGTAGCTCCTCTTCAGTCCAATACACTGTACTGCTGGAAACAGACAACAGTGCTATTTGTCCTGTGTATGGCAATGGCAGCGCAATAGTGACTCTTCTTACCAGAAAACAACTCTTGCTCGTAGGACGAGAAACTGCATGTCATTCAACTCCATTTAGGACTGGGAAACAAACGCTAGCTTGCCTTACAAGAAACACTCTCTGCTTTAGAGAAAAGAGCACTCTTCTACTATACTGTGTTTCCTATGGGGTCCGAACAGTGAGCTTGCTCAGAACAAAGGAACTGTGCTTCCTACACGAACGGGCCACATCTAGTTCAACTCTGCTTAGGAAACTGACAAGAACAGTAGCTCCTCTTCAGTCTGATACACTGTACTTGCTGGGAACAGACGCGAGTGCTATTTGCACTGTGTATGGCAATGGGAGCGCAATAGTGACTTTCCTTACCGGATAACAACTCTTGCTCGTAGGACCAGAAACTGCATGTGATTCAACTCCATTTAGGACTGGGACAAACGCTAGCTCGCCTTACAAGAAACACACTCTGCTTTAGAGAAAAGAGCACTCTTCTACTCTCCTGTGTTTCCATAGGGCCAGAAGAGTGAGCCTGCTCAGAACAAAAGAACTGTGCTTCCTACACACGGGCCATATCTAGTTCAACTCTGCTTATGAAACTGACAAGAACTGTAGCTCCTCTTCAGTCCGATACACTGTACTTGCTGGGAACAGACGCGAGTGCTATTTGCACTGTGGATGGCAATGGGAGCGCAATAGTGACTTTCCTTACCAGAAAACAACTCTTGCTCGTACGACCAGAAACAGCGTGTCATTCAACTCCATTTAGGACTGGGAAACAAACGCTAGCTTGCCTTACAAGAAACACACTCTGCTTTTGAGAAAAGAGCACTCTTCTACTCTACTGTGTTTCCTACGGGGTCCGAACAGTGAGCTTTCTCCGAACAAGGGCACTGTGCTTCCTACACGAACGGGCCATATCTAGTTCAACTCTGCTTAGGAAACTGACAAGAACAGTAGCTCCTCTTCAGTCCGATACACTGTACTTGCTGGGAACAGACGCGAGTGCTATTTGCACTGTGGATGGCAATGGGAGCGCAATAGTGACTTTCCTTACCGGAAACCAACTCTTGCTCGTAGGACCAGAAACTGCATATGATTCAACTCCATTTAGGACTGAGAAACAAATGCTAGCTCGCCTTACATGAAATACACTCTGCTTTTGAGAAAAGAGCACTCTTCTACTCTACTGTTTTTCCTATGGTGTCCGAACAGTGAGCTTACTCAGAACAAAAGAACTGTGCTTCCTACACACATGGTCCATATCTAGTTCAACTCTGCTTAGGAAACTGACAAGAACAGTAGCTCCTCTTCTGTCCAATACACTGTACTTGCTGGGAACAGACGCGAGTGCTATTTGCACTGTGTATGGAAATGGGAGCACAATAGTGACTTTCCTTACCAGAAAACAACTCTTGCTCATAGGACCGGAAACTGCCTGTGATTGAACTCCATTTAGGACTAGGAAACAAACGCCAGCTTGCCTTACAAGAAACACACTCTGCTTTAGAGAAAAGAGCACTCTTCTACTCTTCTGTGATTCCTATGAGGTCCGAACAGTGAGCTTGCTCAGAACAAAAAAACTGTGCTTCCTACACATACCGCCATACTTAGTTCAATTCTGCCTAGGTACCTGACAAGAACAGTAGCTCCTCTTCAGTCCAATACACTGTACTGCTGGAAAGAGACAACAGTGCTATTTGTCCTGTGTATGGCAATGGCAGCGCAATAGTGACTTTCCTTACCGGAAAACAACTCTTGCTCGTAGGACCAGAAACTGCATGTGATTCAACTCCATTTAGGACTGGGAAACAAACGCTAGCTCGCCTTACAAGAAACACACTCTGCTTTAGAGAAAAGAGCACTCTTCTACTCTACTGTGTTTCCTATAGGGAAAGAACAGTGAGCTTGCTCAGAACAAAAGAACTGTGCTTCCTACACACACGGGCCATATCTAGTTCAACTCTGCTTAGGAAACTGACAAGAACAGTAGCTCCTCTTCAGTTCAATACACTGTACTTGCTGGAACAGATGCGAATGCTATTTGCACTGTGTATGGCAATGGGAGTGCAATAGTGACTTTCTTTACCAGAAAAAAACTCTTGCTCGTAGGACCTGAAACTGCATGTGATTCCACTCCATATAGGACTACGAAACAAACGCCAGCTCGCCTTAGAAGAAACACATTCTGCTTTAGAGAAAAGAGCACTCTTCAACTCTTCTGTGATTCCTATGAGGTCCGAACAGTGAGCTTGCTCAGAACAAAAAAACTGTGCTTCCTACACATATCGCCATACTTAGTTCAATTCTGCCTAGGTACCTGACAAGAACAGTAGCTCCTCTTCAGTCCGATACACTGTACTTGCTGGGAACCTACGGGAGAGCTATTTGCACTGTGTATGGCAATGGGAGCGCAAAAGTGACTTTCCTTACCCGAAAACAACTCTTGCTCGTAGGACCAGAAACTGCATGTGACTCAACTCCTTTTAGGACTTTGAAACAAAGGCTAGCTCGCCTTACAAGAAACACACTCTGCTTTTGAATAAAGAGCACTCTTCTAGTCTACTGTGTTTCCTACAGGGTCCAAACAGTGAGCTTGCTCAGAACAAAAGAACTGTGCTTCCTACACACACGGCCATATTTAGTTCAATTCTGTTTAGGAACCAGACAAGAACTGTAGATCCTCTTCAGTCCAATACACTGTACTTGCTGGGAACAGACGCGAGTGCTATTTGTCCTGTGTATGGCAATTGCAGCGCAACAGTGACTCTTCTTACCATAAAACAACTCTTGCTCGTAGGACCAGAAAATGCATGGGATTCAACTCCATTTAGGACTGGAAAAGAAAGGCTAGCTCGCCTTACAAGAAACACACTCTGCTTTAGAGAAAAGAGCACTCTTCTACTCTACTGTGTTTCCTATAGTGCCAGTACAGTGAGCTTGCTCAGAACAAAAGAACTGTGCTTCCTACACACGGGCCATATCTAGTTCAACTCTGCTTAGGAAACTGACAAGAACAGTAGCTCCTCTTCAGTCCGATACACTGTACTTGCTGGGAACAGACGCGAGTGCTATTTGCACTGTGTATGGCAATGGGAGCGCAATAGTGACTTTCCTTACCAGAAAACAACTCTTGCTCGTAGGACCAGAAACTGCATGTGATTCAACTCCATTTAGGACTGGGAAACAAATGCTAGCAAGCCTTACATGAAACACACTCTGCTTTTGAGAAAAGAGCACTCTTCTACTCTACTGTGTTTCATATGGGGTCCGAACAGTGAGCTTGCTCAGAACAAAAGAACTGTGCTTCCTACACACACGGGCCTTATCTAGTTCAACTCTGCTTAGGAAACTGACAAGAACAGTAGCTCCACTTCAGTCCTATACACTGTACTTGCGGGGAATAGACGCCAGTTCTATTTGCACTGTGTATGGCAATTGGAGCATAATAGTGACTCGTCTTACCAGAAAACAAATCTTGCTCATAGGACAAAAAACTGCATGTGACTCAACTCCATTTAGGACTGGGAAACAAACGCTAGCTCGCCTTGCAAGAAACACACTCTGCTTTTGAGAAAAGGGCACTCTTCTACTCTTCTGTGTTTCCTACAGGGCCAGAACAGTGAGCTTGCTCAGAACAAAAAAACTGTGCTTCCTACACACACGGCCATATCTAGTTCAACTCTGCTTAGGAACCTGACAAGAACAGTAGATCCTCTTCAGTCCAATACTCTGTACTTGCTGAGAACAGACGCCAGTGCTATTTGTCCTGTGTATGGCAATTGCAGCGCAACAATGACTCTTCTTACCATAAAACAACTCTTGCTCGTAGGCCCAGAAACTGCATATGATTCAACTCCATTTAGGACTGAGAAACAAATGCTAGCTCGCCTTACATGAAATACACTCTGCTTTTGAGAAAAGAGCACTCATCTACTCTACTGTTTTTCCTATGGTGTCCGAACAGTGAGCTTGCTCAGAACAAAAGAACTGTGCTTCCTACACACATGGTCCATATCTAGTTCAACTCTGCTTAGGAAACTGACAAGAACAGTAGCTCCTCTTCAGTCCAATACACTGTACTTGCTGGGAACATACGCGAGTGCTATTTGCACTGTGTATGGCAATGGGAGCACAATAGTGACTTTCCTTACCAGAAAACAACTCTTGCTCGTACGACCAGAAACAGCGTGTCATTCAACTCCATTTAGGACTGGGAAACAAACGCTAGCTTGCCTTACAAGAAACACACTCTGCTTTTGAGAAAAGAGCACTCTTCTACTCTACTGTGTTTCCTACGGGGTCCGAACAGTGAGCTTTCTCCGAACAAGGGCACTGTGCTTCCTACACGAACGGGCCATATCTAGTTCAACTCTGCTTAGGAAACTGACAAGAACAGTAGCTCCTCTTCAGTCCGATACACTGTACTTGCTGGGAACAGACGCGAGTGCTATTTGCACTGTGGATGGCAATGGGAGCGCAATAGTGACTTTCCTTACCGGAAACCAACTCTTGCTCGTAGGACCAGAAACTGCATGTGACTTAACTCCATTTAGGACTGGGAAACAAAGGCTAGCTCGCCTTACAAGAAACACACTCTGCTTTTGAGAAAAGAGCAATCTTCTAGTCTAATGTGTTTCCTACAGGGTCCGAACAGTGAGCTTGCTCAGAACAAAAGAACTGTGCTTCCTACACACACGGCCATATTTAGTTCAATTCTGTTTAGGAACCAGACAAGAACAGTAGATCCTCTTCAGTCTAATACACTGTACTTGCTGGGAACAGACGCCAGTGCTATTTGTCCTGTGTGTGGCAATTGCAGCGCAACAGTGACTCTTCTTACCATAAAACAACTCTTGCTCGTAGGACCAGAAACTGCATGTGATTCAACTCCATTTAGGACTGGAAAAGAAAGGCTAGCTCGCCTTACAAGAAACACACTCTGCTTTAGAGAAAAGAGCACTCTTCTACTCTACTGTGTTTCCTATAGGGCCAGAACAGTGAGCTTTCTCAGAACAAAAGAACTGTGCTTTCTACACACACGGGCCATATCTAGTTCAACTCTGCTTAGGAAACTGACAAGAACAATAGCTCCTCTTCAGTCCGATACACTGTACTTGCTGGGAACAGACGCGAGTGCTATTTGCACTGTTTATGGCAATGGGAGCACAATAGTGACTTTCCTTACCAGAAAACAACTCTTGCTCATAGTACCAGAAACTGCATGGGATTCAACTCCATTTAGGACTAGGAAAGAAACGCGAGCTCCCCTTACAAGAAACACACTCTGCTTTAGAGAAAAGAGCACTCTTCTACTCTTCTGTGATTCCTATGAGGTCCGAACAGTGAGCTTGCTCAGAACAAAAATACTGTGCTTCCTACACACACCGCCATACTAAGTATAATTATGCTTAGGTACCTGACAAGAACAGTAGCTCCTCTTCAGTCCAATACACTGTACTGCTGGAAACAGACAACAGTGCTATTTGTCCTGTGTATGGCAATGGCAGCGCAATAGTGACTCTTCTTACCAGAAAACAACTCTTGCTCGTAGGACGAGAAACTGCATGTCATTCAACTCCATTTAGGACTGGGAAACAAACGCTAGCTTGCCTTACAAGAAACACTCTCTGCTTTAGAGAAAAGAGCACTCTTCTACTATACTGTGTTTCCTATGGGGTCCGAACAGTGAGCTTGCTCAGAACAAAGGAACTGTGCTTCCTACACGAACGGGCCACATCTAGTTCAACTCTGCTTAGGAAACTGACAAGAACAGTAGCTCCTCTTCAGTCTGATACACTGTACTTGCTGGGAACAGACGCGAGTGCTATTTGCACTGTGTATGGCAATGGGAGCGCAATAGTGACTTTCCTTACCGGATAACAACTCTTGCTCGTAGGACCAGAAACTGCATGTGATTCAACTCCATTTAGGACTGGGACAAACGCTAGCTCGCCTTACAAGAAACACACTCTGCTTTAGAGAAAAGAGCACTCTTCTACTCTCCTGTGTTTCCATAGGGCCAGAAGAGTGAGCCTGCTCAGAACAAAAGAACTGTGCTTCCTACACACGGGCCATATCTAGTTCAACTCTGCTTATGAAACTGACAAGAACTGTAGCTCCTCTTCAGTCCGATACACTGTACTTGCTGGGAACAGACGCGAGTGCTATTTGCACTGTGGATGGCAATGGGAGCGCAATAGTGACTTTCCTTACCAGAAAACAACTCTTGCTCGTAGGACCAGAAACTGCATGTGATTCAACTCCATTTAGGACTGGGAAACAAATGCTAGCAAGCCTTACATGAAACACACTCTGCTTTTGAGAAAAGAGCACTCTTCTACTCTACTGTGTTTCATATGGGGTCCGAACAGTGAGCTTGCTCAGAACAAAAGAACTGTGCTTCCTACACACACGGGCCATATCTAGTTCAACTCTGCTTAGGAACCTGACAAGAACAGTAGCTCCACTTCAGTCCTATACACTGTACTTGCGGGGAACAGACGCCAGTTCTATTTGCACTGTGTATGGCAATTGGAGTATAATAGTGACTCGTCTTACCAGAAAACAACTCTTGCTCATAGGACCAGAAACTGCATGTGATTCAACTCCATTTAGGACTGGGACAAACGCTAGCTCGCCTTCCAAGAAACACACTCTGCTTTTGAGAAAAGAGCACTCTTCAATTCTACTTTGTTTCCTATGTGTTCCCAACAGTGCTTGCTCAGAACAAAGGAACTGTGCTTCCTACACGAACGGGCCATATCTAGTTCAACTCTGCTTAGGAAACTGACAAGAACAGTAGCTCCTCTTCAGTCCAATACACTGTACTTGCTGGGAACAGACGCCAGTGCTATTTGTCCTGTGTATGGCAATTGCAGCGCAACAGTGACTCTTCTTACCAGAAAACAACTCTTGCTCGTAGGACCAGAAACTACATGTGATTCAACTCCATTTAGGACTGGAAAAGAAAGGCTAGCTCGCGTTACAAGAAACACACTCTGCTTTAGAGAAAAGAGCACTCTTCTACTCTACTGTGTTTCCTGTAGGGCCAGAACAGTGAGCTTTCTCAGAACAAAGAACTGTGCTTTCTACACACGGGCCATATCTAGTTCAACTCTGCTTAGGAAACTGACAAGAACAATAGCTCCTCTGCAGTCCGATACACTGTACTTGCTGGGAACAGACGCGAGTGCTATTTGCCCTGTTTATGGCAATGGGAGCACAATAGTGACTTTCCTTACCAGAAAAAAACTCTTGATCATAGTACCAGAAACTGCATGGGATTCAACTCCATTTAGGACTAGGAAACAAACGCGAGCTCGCCTTAGAAGAAACACACTCTGCTTTAGAGAAAAGAGCACTCTTCTACTCTTCTGTGATTCCTATGAGGTCCGAACAGTGAGCTTGCTCAGAACAAAAAAACTGTTTTTCCTACACACACCGCCATACTTAGTTCAATTCTGCTTAGGTACCTGACAAGAACAGTAGCTCCTCTTCAGTCCAATACACTGTACTGCTGGAAACAGACAACAGTGCTATTTGTCCTGTGTATGGCAATGGCAGCGCAATAGTGACTCTTCTTACCAGAAAACAACTCTTGCTCGTAGGACCAGAAACTGCATGTCATTCAACTCCATTTAGGACTGGGAAACAAACACCAGCTTGCCTTACAAGAAACACTCTCTGCTTTAGAGAAAAGAGCACACTTCTACTCTACTGTGTTTCCTATATTGCCAGAACAGTGAGCTTGCCCAGAACAAAAGAACTGTGCTTCCTACACACACGGGCCATATCTAGTTCAACTCTGCTTAGGAAACTGACAAGAACAGTAGCTCCTCTTCAGTTCAATACACTGTACTTGCTGGGAACAGATGCGAGTGCTATTTGCACTGTGTATGGCAATGGGAGTGCAATACTGACTTTCTTCCCCAGAAAACAACTCTTGCTCGTAGGACCAGAAACTGCATGTGATTCAACTCCATTTAGGACTGGGAAACAAATGCTAGCTCGCCTTACATGAAACACATTCTGCTTTTGAGAAAAGAGCACTCTTCTACTCTACTGTGTTTCCTATGGGGTCGGAACAGTGAGCTTGCTCAGAACAAAAGAACTGTGCTTCCTACACACGGGCCATATCTAGTTCAACTCTGCTTAGGAAACTGACAAGAACAGTAGCTCCTCTTCAGTCCGATACACTGTAATTGCTGGGAACAGACGCGAGTGCTATTTGCACTGTTGATGGCAATGGGAGCGCAATAGTGACTTTCCTTACCGGATAACAACTCTTGCTCGTAGGACCAGAAACTGCATGTGATTCAACTCCATTTAGGACTGGGAAACAAACGCTAGCTCGCCTTACAAGAAACACACTCTGCTTTAGAGAAAAGAGCACTCTTCTACTCTACTGTGTTTCCATAGGGCCAGAAGAGTGAGCCTGCTCAGAACAAAAGAACTGTGCTTCCTACACACGGGCCATATCTAGTTCAACTCTGCTTAGGAAACTGACAAGAACAGTAACTCCTCTTCAGTCCGATACACTGTACTTGCTGGGAACAGACGCGAGTGCTATTTGCACTGAGGATGGCAATGGGAGCGCAATAGTGACTTTCCTTACCAGAAAACAACTCTTGCTCGTAGGACCAGAAACTGCATGTGATTCAACTCAATTTAGGACTGGGAAACAAATGCTAGCAAGCCTTACATGAAACACACTCTGCTTTTGAGAAAAGAGCACTCTTCTACTCTACTGTGTTTCCTATGGGGTCCGAACAGTGAGCTTGCTCAGAACAAAAGAACTGTGCTTCCTACACACGGGCCATATCTAGTTCAACTCTGCTTAGGAAACTGACAAGAACAGTAGCTACTCTTAAGTTCAATACACTGTACTTGCTGGGAACAGATGGGAATGCTATTTGCACTGTGTATGGCAATGGGAGTGCAATAGTGACTTTCCTTACCAGAAAAAAACTCTTGCTCGTAGGACCAGAAACTGCATGTGATTCCACTCCATTTAGGACTACGAAACAAACGCCAGCTCGCCTTAGAAGAAACACACTCTGCTTTAGAGAAAAGAGCACTCTTCAACTCTTCTGTGATTCCTATGAGGTCCGAACAGTGAGATTGTTCAGAACAAAAAAACTGTGCTTCCTACACACACCGCCATACTTAGTTCAATTCTGCTTAGGTACCTGACAGGAACAGTAGCTCCTCTTCAGTCCAATACACTATACTGCTGGAAACAGACAACAGTGCTATTTGTCCTGTGTATGGCAATGGCAGCGCAATAGTGACTTTCCTTACCAGAAAACAACTCTTGCTCGTAGGACCAGAAACTGCATGTGATTCAACTCCATTAGGACTGGGAAATAAATGCTAGCAAGCCTTACATGAAACACACTCTGCTTTTGAGAAAAGAGCACTCTTCTACTCTACTGTGTTTCCTATGGGGTCCAAACAGTGAACTTGCTCAGAACAAAAAACTGTGCTTCCTACAAACATGGGCCATATCTAGTTCAACTCTGCTTAGGAAACTGAAAAGAACAGTAGATCCTCTTCAGTCAAATACACTGTACTTGCTGGGAACAGACGCGAGTGCTATTTGCACTGTGTATGGCAATTGGAGGACAATAGTGCCTCGTCTTACCAGAAAACAATTCTTGCTCATAGGACAAAAAACTGCATGTGACTCAACTCCATTTAGAACTGGGAAACAAACGCTAGCTCGCCTTCCAAGAAAGACACTCTGCTTTTGAGAAAAGAGCACTCTTCAATTCTACTGTGTTTCCTATGTGTTCCCAACAGTGAGCTTGCTCAGAACAAAAAAACTGTGCTTCATACACACACGGCTATATCTAGTTCAACTCTGCTTAGGAACTTGACAAGAACAGTAGATCCTCTTCAGTCCAATACACTGTACTTGCTTGGAACAGACGCCAGTGCTATTTGTCCTGTGTATGGCAATGGCAGCGCAATAGTGACTCTTCTTACGAGAAAACAACTCTTGCTCATAGGACCAGAAACTGCATGTGATTCAACTCCACTTAGGACTGGGAAGCAAACGCTAGCTTTCCTTACAAGAAACACACTCTGCTTTTGAGAAAAGAGCACTCTTCTACTCTACTGTGTTTCCTATGGGTTCCAAACAGTGAGCTTGCTCAGAACAAAAGAACTGTGCTTCCTACACACACGGGCCATATCTAGTTCAACTCTGCTTAGGAAACTGACAAGAACAGTAGCTTCTCTTCGGTCCGATACACTGTTCTTGCTGGGAACAGACGCGAGTGCCATTTGCACTGTGTATGACCATGGGAGCGCAATAGTGACTTTCCTTACCAGAAAACAACTCTTGCTCGTAGGACCAGAACCTGCATGTGATTCAACTCCATTTAGGACTGGGAAACAAACGCTAGCTCGCCTTACAAGAAACACACTCTGCTTTTGAGAAAAGAGCACTCTTCTATTCTACTGTGTTTCCTACAGGGCCAGAAGAGTGAGCTTGCTCAGAACAAAAGAAGTGTGCTTCCTACACACACGGCCATATCTAGTTCAACTCTGCTTAGGAACATGACAAGAACAGTAGATCCTCTTCAGTCCAATACACTGTACATGCTGGGAACAGACGCCAGTGCTATTTGTACTGTGTATGACATTGGGAGCACAATAGTGACTCTTCTTACCAGAAAACCACTCTTGCTCATAGGACCAGAAACTTTATGTGATTCGACTCCATTTAGGACTGTGAAACAAACACTAGCTCGCCTTACAAGAAACACACTCTGCTTTAGAGAAAAGAGCACTCTGCTATTCTTCTGTGATTCCTATGAGGTCCGAACAGTGAGCTTGCTCAGAACAAAAAAACTGTGCTTCCTACACACACCGCCATACTTAGTTCAATTCTGCTGAGGTACCTGACAAGAACAGTAGCTCCTCTTCAGTCCAATACACTGTACTGCTGGAAAGAGACAACAGTGCTATTTGTCCTGTGTATGGCAATGGCAGCGCAATAGTGACTCTTCTTACCAGAAAACAACTCTTGCTCGTAGGATTAGAAACTGCATGTCATTCAACTCCACTTAGGACTTGGAAACAAACGCTAGCTTGCCTTAAAAGAAAAACTCTCTGCTTTAGAGAAAAGAGCACACTTCGACTCTACTGTGTTTCCTATAGGGCCAGAACAGTTAGCTTGCTCAGAACAAAAGAACTGTGCTTCCTACACACACGGGCCATATCTAGTTCAATTCTGCTTAGGAAACTGACAAGAACAGTAGCTCCTCTTCAGTTCAATACACTGTACTTGCTGGGAACAGATGCGAGTGCTATTTGCACTGTGTATGGCAATGGGAGTGCAATACTGACTTTCTTCCCCAAAAAACAACTCTTGCTCTTAGGACCAGAAACTGCATGTGATTCAACTCCATTTAGGACTGGGAAACAAATGCTAGCTCACTTTACATGAAACACATTCTGCTTTTGAGAAAAGAGCACTCTTCTACTCTACTGTGTTTCCCATGGGGTCCGAACAGGGAGCTTGCTCAGAACAAAAGAACTGTGCTTCCTACACGAACGGGCCATATCTAGTTCAACTCTGCTTATGAAACTGACAAGAACAGTAGCTCCTCTTCAGTCCGATACACTGTACTTGCTGGGAACAGACGCGAGTGCTATTTGCACTGTGTATGGCAATGGGAGCGCAATGGTGACTTTCCTTACCGAAAAACAACTCTTGCTCGTAGGACCAGAAACTGCATTGATTCAACTCCATTTAGGACTGGGAAACAAACGATAGCTCGCCTTACAAGAAACACACTCTGCTTTTGAGAAAAGAGCACTCTTCTACTCTACTGTGTTTCCTATAGGTCCAGAACAGTGAGATTACTCAGAACAAAAGAACTGTGCTTCCTACACACACCGCCATACTTAGTTCAATTCTGCTTAGGTACCTGACAAGAACAGTAGCTCCTCTTCAGACCAATACACTGTACTGCTGGAAAGAGACAACAGTGCTATTTGTCCTGTGTATGGCAGTGGCAGCACAATAGTGACTCCTCTTACCAGAAAACAACTCTTGCTCATAGGACCAGAAACTGCATGTCATTCAACTCCATTTAGGACTGGGAAACAAACGCTAGCTCGCCTTACAAGAAACACACTCTGCTTTAGAGAAAAGAGCACTCTTCTACTCTGCTGTGTTTCCTATAGGGCCAGAACAGTGAGCTTGCTCAGAACAAAAGAACTGTGCTTCCTACACAAACGGGCCATATCTACTTCAAATCTGCTTAGGAAACTGACAAGAACAGTAGCTCCTCTTCAGTTCAATACACTGTACTTGCTGGGAACAGACGCGAGTGCTATTTGCACTGTGTATGGCAATGGGAGCGCAATAGTGACTTTCCTTACCGGAAAACAACTCTTGCTCGTAGGACCAGAAACTGCATGTCATTCAACTCCATTTAGGACTGGGAAACAAACGCTAGCTTGCCTTACAAGAAACACTCTCTGCTTTAGAGAAAAGAGCACACTTCGACTCTACTGTGTTTCCTACATGGCCAGAACAGTGTGCTTGCCCAGAACAAAAGAACTGTGCTTCCTACTCACACGGGGCATATCTAGTTCAACTCGGCTTAGGAAACTGACAAGAACAGTAGCTCCTCTTCAGTTCGATACACTGTACTTGCTGGGAACAGATGCGAGTGGTATTTGCACTGTGTATGGCAATGGGAGTGCAATACTGACTTTCTTCCCCAGAAAACAACTCTTGCTCGTAGGACCAGAAACTGCATGGGATTCAACTCCATTTAGGACTGGGAAACAAATGCTAGCTCGCTTTACATGAAACATATTCTGCTTTTGAGAAAAGAGCACTCGTCTACTCTACTGTGTTTCCTATGGGGTCCAAACTTTGAGTTTGCTCAGAACAAAAGAACTGTGCTTCCTACACGAACGGCCATATCTAGTTCAACTCTGCTTAGGAAACTGACAAGAACAGTAGCTCCGCTTCAGTCCGATACACTGTACTTGCTGGGAACAGACGCGAATGCTATTTGAACTGTGTATGGCAATGGGAGCGCAATAGTGACTTTCCTTACCGGAAAACAACTCTTGCTCGTAGGACCAGAAACTGCATGTGATTCAACTCCATTTAGGACTGGGAAACAAACGCTAGCTTGCCTTACAAGAAACACACTCTGCTTTAGAGAAAAGAGCACTCTTCTACTCTACTGTGTTTCCTATAGGGCCAGAACAGTGAGCTTGCTCAGAACAAAAGAACTATGCTTCCTACACACACGGGCCATATTTAGTTCAACTCTGCTTAGGAAACTGACAAGAACAATAGCTCCTCTTCAGTCTGATACACTGTACTTGCTGGGAATAGACGCGAGTGCTATTTGCACTGTGGATGGCAATGGGAGCGCAATAGTGACTTTCCTTACCAGAAAACAACTCTTGCTCGTAGGATCAGAAACTGCATGTGATTCAACTCCATTTAGGACTGGGAAACAAATGCTAGCAAGCCTTACATGAAACACACTCTGCTTTTTAGAAAAGAGCACTCTTCTACTCTACTGTGTTTCCTATGTGGTCCGAACAGTGAGCTTGCTCAGAACAAAAGAACTGTGCTTCCTACACACACGGGCCATATCCAGTTCAACTCTGCTTAGGAAACTGACAAGAACAGTAGCTCCTCTTCAGTCCAATACACTGTGCTTGCTGGGAACAGTCGCCAGTGCTATTTGCACTGTGTATGGCATTTGGAGCACAATAGTTACTCGTCTTACCAGAAAACAAATCTTGCTCGTAGGACAAAAAACTGCATGTGACTCAACTCCATTTAGGACTGGGAAACAAACGCTAGCTCGCCTTCCAAGAAAGACACTCTGCTTTTGAGAAAAGAGCACTCTTCAATTCTACTGTGTTTCCTTTGTGTTCCCAACAGTGAGCTTGCTCAGAACAAAAAAACTGTGCTTCCTACACACACGGGCCATATCTAGTTCAACTTTGCTTAGGAAACTGACAAGAACAGTAGCTCGTCTTCAGTCCAAAACACTATACTTGCTGGGAACAGACGCCAGTGCTATTGGCACTGTGTATGGCAATCGGAGCGCAATAGTGACTTTCATTTCCAGAAAAAAACTATTGCTCATAGGATCAGGTATTGCATGTGATTCAACTCCATTGAGGACTGGGAAACAAATGCTAGCTCGCATTACAAGAAACACACTCTGCTTTAGAGAAAAGAGCACTCTTCTACTCTACTGTGTTTCCTGTAGGGCCAGAACAGTGAGCTTGCTCACAACAAGAGAACTGTGCTTCCTCCACACACGGGCCATATCTCATTCAACTCTGCTTAGGAAACTGACAAGAACAGTAGCTCCTCTTCAGTCCAATACACTGTACTTGCTGGGAACAGACGCGAGTGCTATTTGCACTGTGTATGGCAATGGGAACGCAATAGTGACTTTCCTTAACAGAAAACAACTCTTGCTCCTAGGACCCGAAACTGCATGTAATTCTACTCCATTTAGTACTAGGAAACAAATGCTAGCTCGCCTTACATGAAACACAATCTGCTTTTGAGCAAAGAGCACTCTTCTACTCTACTGTGTTTCCTACGGGGTCCGAACAGTGAGCTTGCTCAGAACAAAAGAACTGTGCTTCCTACACACAAGGGCCATATCTCTTTCAACTCTGCTTAGGAAACTGAACAAGAACAGTAGCTCCTCTTCAGTCCAATACACTGTGCTTGCTGGGAACAGACGCGAGTGCTATTTGTACTGTGTATGTCAATTGGAGCACAATAGTGCCTCGTCTTACCAGAAAACAACTCTTGATCGTAGGACAAAAACTGCATGTGACTCAACTCCATTTAGGACTGGGAAACAAACTCTAGCTCGCCTTACAAGAAACACACTCTGCTTTTGAGAAAAGAGCACTCTTCTACTCTACTGTGTTTCCTATAGGGCCAGAACAGTGAGCTTGCTCAGAACAAAAGAACTGTGCTTCCTACACACACGGGCCATATCTAGTTCATCTCTGCTTAGGAAACTGACAAGAACAGTAGCTCCTCTTCAGTCCTATACACTGTACTTGCTGGAAACAGACGCGAGTGCTATTTGCACTGTGTATGGCAATGGGAGCACAATAGTGACTTTCCTTACCAGAAAACAACTCTTGCTCGTAGGACCAGAAAATGCATGGGATTCAACTCCATTTTGGACTGGGATACAAACGCTAGCTCGCCTTACAAGAAACACACTCTGCTTTTGAGAAAAGAGCACTCTTCTACTCTACTGTGTTTCCTATAAGGCCAGAACAGTGAGCTTGCTCAGAACAAAAGAACTGTGCTTCCTACACACACGGGTCATATCTAGTTCAACTCTGCTTAGGAAACTGACAAGAACAGTAGCTCCTCTTCAGTCCAATACACTGTACTTGCGGGGAACAGACATGAGTGCTATTTGCACTGTGTATGGCATTTGGAGCACAATAGTTACTCGTCTTACCAGAAAACAAATCTTGCTCGTAGGACAAAAAACTGCATGTGACTCAACTCCATTTATGACTGGGTAACAAACGCTAGCTCCCCTTCCAAGAAAGACACTCTGCTTTTGAGAAAAGAGCACTCTTCAATTCTACTGTGTTTCCTTTGTTTTCCCAACAGTGAGCTTGATCAGAACAAAATAACTGTGCTTCCTTCACACGGGATATATCTAGTTCAACTCTGCTTAGGAAACTGACAAGAACAGTAGCTCCTCTTCAGTCTGATACACTGTAATTGCTGGGAACAGACGCGCGTGCTATTTGTAATATGTATGGCAATGGGAGCACAATAGTGACGTTCCTTACAAGAAGACAACTCTTACTCGTAGGACCAGAAACTGCATGGGATTCAACTCCATTTAGGACTGGGAAACAAATGCTAGCTCGCTTTACATGAAACATATTCTGCTTTTGAGAAAAGAGCACTCTTCTACTCTACTGTGTTTCGTATGGGGTCCGAACTTTGAGCTTGCTCAGAACAAAAGAACTGTGCTTCCTACACGAACGGCCATATCTAGTTCAACTCTGCTTAGGAAACTGACAAGAACAGTAGCTTCTCTTCAGTCCAATACACTGTACTTGCTGGGAACAGACGCGAGTGCTACTTGCACTGTGTATGGCAATGGGAGCGCAATAGTGACTCTTCTTAGCAGAAAACAACTCTTGCTCGTAGGACCAGAAACTGCATGTGATTCAACTCCATTTAGGACTGGGAAACAAACGCTAGCTCTCCTTACAAGAAACACACTCTGCTTTAGAGAAAAGAGCACTCTTCTACTCTACTGTGTTTCCTATAGGGCCAGAACAGTGAGCTTGCTCAGAACAAAAGAACTATGCTTCCTACACACACGGGCCATATTTAGTTCAACTCTGCTTAGGAAACTGACAAGAACAATAGCTCCTCTTCAGTCTGATACACTGTACTTGCTGGGAACAGACGCGAGTGCTATTTGCACTGTGGATGGCAATGGGAGCGCAATAGTGTCTTTCCTTACCAGAAAACAACTCTTGCTCGTAGGACCAGAAACTGCATGTGATTCAACTCCATTTAGGACTGGGAAACAAATGCTAGCAAGCCTTACATGAAACACACTCTGCTTTTTAGAAAAGAGCACTCTTCTACTCTACTGTGTTTCCTATGGGGTCCGAACAGTGAGCTTGCTCAGAACAAAAGAACTGTGCTTCCTACACACACGGGCCATATCCAGTTCAACTCTGCTTAGGAAACTGACAAGAACAGTAGCTCCTCTTCAGTCCAACACTGTGCTTGCGGGGAACAGTCGCCAGTGCTATTTGCACTGTTTATGGCAATAGGAGCACAATAGTTACTCGTCTTACCAGAAAACAAATCTTGCTCGTAGGACAAAGAACTGCATGTGACTCAACTCCATTTAGAACTGGGAAACAAACGCTAGCTCGCCTTCCAAGAAAGACACTCTGCTTTTGAGAAAAGAGCACTCTTCAATTCTACTGTGTTTCCTTTGTGTTCCCAACAGTGAGCTTGCTCAGAACAAAAAAACTGTGCTTCCTACACACACGGGCCATATCTAGTTCAACTCTGCTTAGGAAACTGACAAGAACAGTAGCTCGTCTTCAGTCCAAAACACTATACTTGCTGGGAACAGACGCCAGTGCTATTGGCACTGTGTATGGCAATCGGAGCGCAATAGTGACTTTCATTTCCAGAAAAAAACTATTGCTCATAGGATCAGGTATTGCATGTGATTCAACTCCATTGAGGACTGGGAAACAAATGCTAGCTCGCATTACAAGAAACACACTCTGCTTTAGAGAAAAGAGCACTCTTCTACTCTACTGTGTTTCCTATAGGGCCAGAACAGTGAGCTTGCTCACAACAAGAGAACTGTGCTTCCTCCACACACGGGCCATATCTCGTTCAACTCTGCTTAGGAAACTGACAAGAACAGTAGCTCCTCTTCAGTCCAATACACTGTACTTGCTGGGAACAGACGCGAGTGCTATTTGCACTGTGTATGGCAATGGGAACGCAATAGTGACTTTCCTTAACAGAAAACAACTCTTGCTCCTAGGACCCGAAACTGCATGTAATTCTACTCCATTTAGTACTAGGAAACAAATGCTAGCTCGCCTTACAAGAAACACACTCTGCTTTTGAGAAAAGAGCACTCTTCAATTCTACTGTGTTTCCTTTGTGTTCCCAACAGTGAGCTTGCTCAGAACAAAAAAACTGTGCTTCCTACACCCACGGGCCATATCTAGTTCAACTCTGCTTAGGAAACTGACAAGAACAGTAGCTCGTCTTCAGTCCAAAACACTATACTTGCTGGGAACAGACGCCAGTGCTATTGGCACTGTGTATGGCAATCGGAGCGCAATAGTGACTTTCATTTCCAGAAAACAACTCTTGCTCGTAGGATCAGATACTGCATGTGATTCAACTCCATTGAGGACTGGGAAACAAATGCTAGCTCGCATTACAAGAAACACACTCTGCTTTAGAGAAAAGAGCACTCTTCTACTCTACTGTGTTTCCTATAGGGCCAGAACAGTGAGCTTGCTCTCAACAAGAGAACTGTGCTTCCTCCACACACGGGCCATATCTCGTTCAACTGTGCTTAGGAAACTGACAAGAACAGTAGCTCCTCTTCAGTCAAATACACTGTACTTCCTGGGTACAGACGCGAGTGCTATTTGCACTGTGTATGGCAATGGGAACGCAATAGTGACTTTCCTTAACAGAAAACAACTCTTGCTCCTAGGACCCAAAACTGCATGTAATTCTACTCCATTTAGTACTAGGAAACAAATGCTAGCTCGCCTTACATGAAACACACTCTGCTTTTGAGCAAAGAGCACTCTTCTACTCTACTGTGTTTCCTACGGGGTCCGAACAGTGAGCTTGCTCAGAACAAAAGAACTGTGCTTCCTACACACAAGGGCCATATCTAGTTCAACTCTGCTTAGGAAACTGACAAGAACAGTAGCTCCTCTTCAGTCCAATACACTGTGCTTGCTGGGAACAGACGCGAGTGCTATTTGCACTGTGTATGTCAATTGGAGCACAATAGTGCCTCGTCTTACCAGAAAACAACTCTTGATCGTAGGACAAAAACTGCATGTGACTAAACTCCATTTAGGACTGGGAAACAAACTCTAGCTCGCCTTACAAGAAACACACTCTGCTTTTGAGAAAAGAGCACTCTTCTACTCTACTGTGTTTCCTATAGGGCCAGAACAGTGAGCTTGCTCAGAACAAAAGAACTGTGCTTCCTACACACACGGGCCATATCTAGTTCATCTCTGCTTAGGAAACTGACAAAACAGTAGCTCCTCTTCAGTCCGATACACTGTACTTGCTGGGAACATACGCGAGTGCTATTTGCACTGTGTATGGCAATGGGAGCACAATAGTGACTTTCCTTACCAGAAAACAACTCTTGCTCGTAGGACCAGAAAATGCATGGGATTCAACTCCATTTTGGACTGGGATACAAACGCTAGCTCGCCTTAGAAGAAACACACTCTGCTTTTGAGAAAAGAGCACTCTTCTACTCTACTGTGTTTCCTATAAGGCCAGAACAGTGAGCTTGCTCAGAACATAAGAACTGTGCTTCCTACACACACGGGTCATATCTAGTTCAACTCTGCTTAGGAAACTGACAAGAACAGTAGCTCCTCTTCAGTCCAATACACTGTACTTGCGGGGAACAGACATGAGTGCTATTTGCACTGTGTATGGCATTTGGAGCACAATAGTTACTCGTCTTACCAGAAAACAAATCTTGCTCGTAGGACAAAAAACTGCACGTGACTCAACTCCATTTATGACAGGGAAACAAACGCTACCTTGCCTTCCAAGAAAGACACTCTGCTTTTGAGAAAAGAGCACTCTTCAATTCTACTGTGTTTCCTTTGTGTTCCCAACAGTGAGCTTGCTCAGAACAAAAGAACTGTGCTTCCTCCACACACGGGCCATATATTGTTCAACTCTGCTTAGGAAACTGACAAGAATAGTAGGTCCTATTCAGTCCAATATACTGTACTTGCTGGGAACAGACGCCAGTGCTATTTGCACTGTGTATGGCAATGGGAGCGCAATAGTGACTTTCCTTACCAGAAAACAACTCTTGCTCGTAGGACCAGAAACTGCATGTGATTCAACTCCATTTAGGGCTAGGAAACAAACGCTAGCTCGCCTTACATGAAACACACTCTGCTTTTGAGGAAAGAGCACTCTTCTACTCTACTGTGTTTCCTAAGGGTCCAAACAGTGAGCTTGCTCAGAACAAAAGAACTCTGCTTCCTACACACACGGCCATATCTAGTTCAATTCTGCTTTGGAAACTGACAACAACAGTAGATCCTCTTCAGTCCCATACACTGTACATGCTGGGAACATACGCCAGTGCTATTTGTCCTGTGTATGACAATGGGAGCACAATAGTGACTCTTCTTACCAGAAAACAAGTCTTGCTCGTAGGACCAGTAACTGCATGTGATTCAACTCCATTTAGGACTAGGAAACAAACACTAGCTCGCCTTACAAAAACACACTCTGCTTTTGAGAAAATTGCTCTCTTCTACTCTACTGTGTTTCCTATGGGGTCCGAACAGTGAGCTTGCTCAGAACAAAAAAACTGTGCTTCCTACACACACGGCCATATCTACTTCAAATCTGCTTATAAACCTGACAAGAACAGTAGGTCCTCTTCAGTCCAATACACTGTACTTGCTAGGAACAGACGCCATTGCTATTTGTCCTGTGTATGGCAATGGCAGCACAATAGTGACTCTTCTTACCAGAAAACAACTCTTGCTCATAGGACCAGAAACTGCATGTGATTCAACTCCATTTAGGACTGGGAAACAAACGATAGCTCGCCTTACAAGAAACACACTCTGCTTTTGAGAAAAAAGCACTGTTCTACTCTACTGTGTTTCCTATGGGGTCAAAACAGTGAGCATGCTCAGAACAAAAAACTGTGCTTCCTACACACACGCACCCTATCTAGTTCAATTCTGCTTAGGAAACTGACAACAACAGTAGCTCCTATTCAGTCCAATACACTGTACTTGCTGGGAACAGACGCGAGTGCTATTAGTAATGTGTATGTCAATGGGAGTGCAATAGTGACTTTCTTTCCCAGAAAACAACTCTTGCTCGTAGGACCAGAAACTGCATGTGATTCAACTCCATTTAGGACTGGGAAACAAACACTAGCTCGCCTTACAAGAAACACACTCTGCTTTAGAGAAAAGAGCACTCTTCTACTCTACTGTGTTTCCTATAGGGCCAAAACAGTGAGCTTGCTCAGAACAAGAGAATTGTGCTTCCTACACACACAGGCCATATCTCCTTCAACTCTGCTTAGGAAACTGACAAGAACAGTAGCTCCTCTTCAGTCCAATACACTGTACTTGCTGGGAACAGACGAGAGTGCTATTTGCACTGTGTATGGCAATGGGAGCGCAATAGTGACTTTCCTTACCAGAAAACAACCCTTGCTCGTAGGACAAGAAACTGCATGTGATTCAACTCCATTTAGGACTGGGAAACAAACACTAGCTCGCCTTACAAGAAACACACTCTGCTTTTGAGAAAAGAGCACTGTTCTACTCTACTGTGTTTCCTATGGGGTCAGAACAGTGAGCTTGCTCAGAACAAAAGAACTGTGCTTCTTACACACATAGATCATATCTAGTTCAACTCTGCTTAGGAAACTGACAGGAACAGTAGCGCCTATTCAGTCCAATACACTGTACTTGCTGGGAACAGACGCGAGTGCTATTTGCACTTTGTATGGCATTTGGAGCGCAATAGTGACTCTTTTTTACCAGAAAACAACTCTTGCTCGTAGGAACAAAAACTGCATGTGACTCAATTCCATTTAGGACTGGGAAACAAACGGTAGCTCGCCTTACAAGAAACACACTCTGCTTTATAGAAAAGAGCACTCATCTACTCTACTGTGTTTCCTATAGGGCCAGAACAGTGAGCTTCCTCACAACAAGAGAACTGTGCTTCCTACACACACGGGCCATATCTAGTTTAACTCTGCTTAGGAAACTGACAAGAACAGTAGCTCCTGTTCAGTCCGATACACTGTACTTGCTGGGTACAGACGCGAGTGCTATTTGCACTGTGTATGGCAATGGGAACACAATAATGACTTTCCTTACCAGAAAACAACTCTTGCTCGTAGGACCCGAAACTGCATGTGATTCAACTCCATTTAGTACTAGGAAACAAATGCAAGCTCGCCTTACATGAAACACACTCTGCTTTTGAGCAAAGAGCACTCGTCTACTCTACTGTGTTTCCTATAGGGCCACAACAGTGAGCTTGCTCAGAACAAAAGAACTGTGCTTCCTACTCACACGGGCCATATCTAGTTCAACTCTGCTTAGGAAACTGACAAGAACAGAATCCTCTTCAGGCCAATACACAGTACATGCTGGGAACAGACACAAGTGCTATTTGCCCTGTGTATGACAAAGGGAGTGCAATAGTGAGTCTTCTTAAAAGAAAACAACTCTTGCTCATAGGACCAGAAACTGCATGTGATTCAACTCCATTTAGGACTAGGAAACAAACGCTAGCTCGCCTTACAAGAAACACACTCTGCTTTTGAGAAAAGAGCACTCTTGTACTCTCCTGTGTTTCCTATAGGGCCAGAACAGTGAGCTTGCTCAGAAGAAAAGAACTGTGCTTCCTACACACACGGACCATATCTAGTTCAACTCTGCTTAGGAAACTGACAAGAACAGTAGTTCCTATTCAGTCCAATACACGTACTTGCTGGGAACAGACGCGAGTGCTATTTGCACTGTGTATGGCAATTGGAGCGTAATAGTGACTCTTCTTACCACAAATCAACTCTTGCTCGTAGGACCAAAAAGTGCATGTGATTCAACTCCATTTAGGACTGGGAAACAAACTCTAGCACGCTTTACAAGAAACACACTCTGCTTTTGAGAAAAGAGCACTCCTCTACTCTACTGTGTTTCCTATAGGGCCAGAGGAGTGAGCTTGCTCAGAACATAAGAAATGTGCTTCCTACACACACGGGCCATATCTAGTTCAACTCTGCTTAGGAAACTGACAAGAACAGTAGCTCTTCTTCAGTCCGATACACTGTACTTGCTGTGAACAGACGCGAGTGCTATTTGCACTGTGTATGGCAATGGGAGCGCAATAGTGACTTTCCTTACCAGAAAACAACTCTTGCTCGTAGGATCAGAAAATGCTTGTGATTCAACTCCATTTAGGACTGGTAAACAAATGCTAGTTCTCATTACTAGAAACACACTCTGCTTTAGAGAAAAGAGCACTCTTCTACTCTACTGTGTTTCCTATGGGGTCCTAACAGTGAGCTTGCTCAGAACAAAAAAACTGTGCTTCCTACACACACGGCCATATCTAGTTCAAATCTGCTTATAAACCTGACAAGAACAGTAGGTCCTCTTCAGTCCAATACACTGTACTTGCTAGGAACAGACGCCAGTGCTATTTGTACTGTGTATGGCAATGGCAGCACAACAGTGACTCTTCTTACCAGAAAACAACTCTTGCTCGTAGGACAAGAAACTGCATGTGATTCAACTCCATTTAGGACTGGGAAACAAATGATAGCTCGCCTTACAAGAAACACACTCTGCTTTTGAGAAAAAAGCACTCTTCTACTCTACTGTGTTTCCTATGGGGTCCAAACAGTGAGCATGCTCAGAACAAAAAACTGTGCTTCCTACACACACGGACCCTATCTAGTTCAACTCTGCTTAGGAAACTGACAACAACAGTAGCTCCTATTCAGTCCAATACACTGTACTTGCTGGGAACAGACGCGAGTGCTATTAGTAATGTGTATGGCAATGTGAGTGCAATAGTGACTTTCCTTACCAGAAAACAACTCTTGCTTGTATGACCAAAAACTGCATGTGATACAACTCCATTTAGGACTGGGAAACAAATGCTAGGTCACCTTACAAGAAACACACTCTGCTTTTGAGAAAAGAGCACTCTTCTACTCTACTGTGTTTCCTATATGGCCAAAACAGTGAGCTTGCTCAGAACAAAAGAGGTGTGCTTCCTACATACACGGGTCATATCTAGTTCAACTCTGCTTAGGAAACTGACAAGAAAAGTAGCTCCTCTTCAGTACAATACAGTGTACATGTTGGGAACAGACGCTTGTGCTATTTGCCCTGTGTATGACAATGGGAGCACAAAAGTGTCTCTTCTTACCAGAAAACAACTCTTGCTCGTAGGACTAGAAACTGCATGGGATTCAACTCCAATTAGGTCTGGGAAGAAAACGCTAGCTCGCCTTAGAAAAAACACGCTCTGCTTTTGAGAAAAGGGCACACTTCTACTCTACTGTGTTTACTATGGGGTCCGAACAGTGAGCTTGCTCAGAACAGAAGAACTGTGCTTCCTACAGACACGGGCCATATCTAGTTCAACTCTGCTTAGGAAACTGACAAGAACAGTAGCTCCGCTTCAGTCCAATACACTGTACTTGCTGGGAACAGCTGCGAGTGCTATTTGCACTGTGTATGGCAATGGGAGCGCAATAGTGACTTTCCTTACCAGAAAACAACTCTTGCTCGTAGGACCAAAAACTGCATGTGATTCAACTCCATTTAGGACTGGGAAACAAACGCTAGCTTGCCTTACAAGAAAAACACTCTGCTTTTGAGAAAAGAGCACTCTTCTACTCTACTGTGTTTCCTATGTGGCCAGGACAGTGAGCTTGCTCAGAACAAAAGAACTGTGCTTCCTACACACACGAACATATCTAGATCAATTCTGCTTAAGAAACTGACAAGAACAGGAGATAATCTTCAGTCCAATACACTGTACATGCTGGGAACCGACACCAGTGCTATTTGCCCTGTGTATGACAATGGGAGTGCAATAGTGACAATTCTTACCATAAAACTACTCTTGCTCGTAGGACCAAAAACTGCAAGTGACTCAACTTTATTTAGGACTGGGAAACTAACGTTAGCTTGCCTTACAAGAAACACACTCTGCTTTTGAGAAAAAGGCACTCTTCTACTCTACTGTGTTTCTTAAGTGTTCTGAACAGTGAGCTTGCTCAGAACAAAAGAACTGTGCTTCCTACACACACGGGCCATATCTAGTTCAACTCTGCTTAGGAAACTGACAAGAAAAGTAGCTCCTCTTCAGTCCAATACTCTCTACATGCTGGGAAAAGTCCCCAGTGCTATTTGCCCAGTGTATGACAATGGGAGCACAATAGTGTCGCTTCTTACCAGAAAAAAACTCTTGCTCGTAGGACTAGAAACTGCATGGGATTTAACTCCATTTAGGACTGGAAAACAAACGCTACTACGCCTTACAAGAAACACACTCTGCTTTTGAGAAAAGAGCACTCTTCTACTCTGCTGTGTTTCCTATAGTGCCAGTACAGTGAGCTTGCTCAGAACAAAAGAACTGTGCTTCCTTCACAAACGGGCCATATCTAGTTCAATGCTGCTTAGGAAACTGACAAGAACAGTAGCTCCTCTTCAGTCCAATACACTGTACTTGCTGGGAACACACGCGAGTGCTATTTGCACTGTGTATGGCAATGGGAGCGCAATAGTGACTTTCCTTACCAGAAAACAACTCTTGCTCGCAGGACCAAAAACGGCATGTGATTCAAGTCCATTTAGGACTGAGAAACAAACGCTAGCTTGCCTTACAAGAAAAACACTCTGCTTTTGAGAAAAGAGCACTCTTCTACTCTACTGAGTTTCCTATATGGCCAGTACAGCGAGCTTGCTCAGAACAAAAGAACTGTGCTTCCTACACGCATGGCCATATCCAGGTCAATTCTGCTTAGGAAACTGACAAGAACAGTAGCTCCTCTTCAGTCCAATATACTCTACATGCTGGGAAAAGACGCCAGTGCTATTTGCCCTGTGTATGACAATGGGAGCACAATAGTGTCTCTTCTTACCAGAAAAAAATTCTTGCTCGCAGGACCAAAAACTGCATGTGATTCAACTACATTTAGGACTGAGAAACAAACGCTAGCTTGCCTTACAAGAAACACACTCTGCTTTCGAGAAAAGAGCACTCTTCTACTCTACTGAGTTTCCTATATGGCCAGTACAGCGAGCTTGCTCAGAACAAAAGAACTGTGCTTCCTACACGCATGGCCATATCCAGTTCAATTCTGCTTAGGACACTTTCAAGAACAGTAGCTCCTCTTCAGTCCAATACACTGTACTTGCTGGGAACACACGCGAGTGCTATTTGCACTGTGTATGGAAATGGGAGCGCAATAGTGACTTTCCTTACCAGAAAAAAACTCTTGCTCGTAGGACCAGAAACTGCATGTGATTCAACTCCATTTAAAACTAGGAAACAAACGCTAGCTCGCCTTACAAGAAACACACTTTGCTTTTCAGAAAAGAGCACTCTTCTTCTCTACTGTGTTTCCTATGGGGTCCAAACAGTGAGCTTGCTCAGAATAAAATAACTGTGCTTCCTACACACACTGGCCATATCTCATTCTACTCTGCTTAGGAAACTGGCAAGAACAGTAGCTCCTCCTCAGTCCGATACACTGTACATGCTGGGAACAGATGCGAGTGCTATTTGCACTGTGTATGGCAATGGGAGCGCAATAGTGACTTCCTTACCAGAAAACAACTGTTGCTCGTAGGACCAGAACTGCATGTGATTCAACTCCATTTAGGACTGGGAAACAAATGCTAGCTCGCCTTACAAGAAACACACTCTGCTTTTGAGAAAAGAGCACTCTTGTACTCTCTCGTGTTTCCTATAGGGCCAGAACAGTGACCTTGCTCAGAACAAAACAACTGTGCTTCCTACACACACGGACCATATTTAGTTCAACTCTGCTTAGGAAACTGACAAGGACAGTAGTTCCTATTCAGTCCAATACACGTAACTTGCTGGGAACAGACGCGAGTGCTATTTGCACTGTGTATGGCAATTGGAGCGTGATAGTGACTCTTCTTACCACAAAACAACTCTTGCTCGTAGGACCAAAAAGTGCATGTGATTCAACTCCATTTAGGACTGGGAAACAAACGCGAGCTCGTCTTACAAGAAACACACTCTGCTTTAGAGAAAAGAGCACTCTTCTACTCTATGTGTTTCCTATAGGGCCAGAACAGTGAGCTTGCTCAGAACATAAGAATTGTGCTTCCTAGACATACGGGCCATATCTCGTTCAACTCTGCTTAGGAAACTGACAAGAACAATAGCTCCTCCTCTGTCCGATACACTGTGCTTGCTGGGAACAGACGCGAGTGCTATTTGCACTGTGTATGGCAATGGGAACGCAATAGTGACTTTCCTTACCAGAAAACAACTCTTGCTCGTAGGACCAAAAACTGCATGGGATTCAACTCCATTTAGGACTGGGAAACAAACACTAGCTCGCCTTACAAAAAACACACTCTGCTTTATAGAAAATAGCACTCTTCTACTCTACTGTGTTTCATATAGGGCCAAAACAGTGAGCTTGCTCAGAACAAAAGAACTGTGCTTCCTACACACACGGGCCATATCTAGTTCAACTCTGCTTAGGAAACTGAGAAGAACAGCAGCTCCTCTTCATTCCAATACACTGTACTTGGTGGGAACAGATGCCAGTGCTATTTGCCCCGTTTATGACAATGGAAGCACAATAGTGACTCTTCTTACCAGAAAACAACTCTTGCTCGTAGGACCAGAAACTGCATGTGATACAACTCCATTTAGGACTTGGAAACAAACGCTAGCTCACCTTACAAGAAACACTCTACGCTTTTGAGAAAAGAGCACTCTTCTACTCAACTGTGTTTCCTATGGGGTCTGAACAGTGAGCTTGCTCAGAACAAAAGAACTGTTTTTCCAACACACACGGGCCATATCTAGTTCAACTCTGCTTTGGAAACTGACAAGAACAGTAGCTCCTCTTCAGTACAATACACTGTTCTTGCTGGGAACAGACGTGAGTGCTATTTGCACTGTGTATGGCAATGGGAGCGCAATAGTGACTTTCCTTACCAGAAAACATCTCTTGGTCAAAGGACCAAAAACTCTATGTGATTCAACTCCATTTAGGACTGGGAAACAAACGCTAGCTCACCTTACAAGAAACACACTCTGCTTTTGAGAAAAGAGGACTCTTCTACTCTACTGTGTTTCCTATAGGGCCAGAACAGTGAGTTTGCTCAGAAAAAAAGAACTGTGCTTCCTACAAATACCGCCTTATCTAGTTCAATTCTGCTTAGGAAAATGACAAGAACAGTAGGTCCTCTTCAGTCCAATAAACTGTACATGCTGGGAACAGACGCCAGTGCTATTTGCCCTGTGTATGACAATGGGAGCGCAATAGTGACTCTTCTTACCAGAAAACAACTCTTGCTCGTAGGACAGGAAACTGCATGTGATTCAACTCCCTTTAGGACTGGGAAACAAATGCTAGCTCGCCTTACAAGAAACACACTCTGCTTTTGAGAAAAGAGCACTCTTCTTCTCTACTGTGTATCCTATGGAATCAGAACAGTGAGCTTGCTCAGAATAAAAGAACTGTGCTTCCTATACACATGGGCCATATCTAGATCAACTCTGCTTAGGAAACTGACAAGAACAGTAGCTCCGCTTCAGTCCAATACACTGTACTTGCTGGGAAGAGACGCGAGTGCTATTTGCACTGTGTATGGCAATGGGAGCACAATAGTGACTCTTCTTACCAGAAAACAACTCTTGCTCGTAGGACAATAAACTGCATGTGATTCAACTCCATTTAGGACTGGTAAACAAACGCTAGCTCGCCTTAGAAGGAACACACTCTGCTTTTGAGAAATGATCACTCTTCTACTCTACTGTGTTTCCTATAGGGCCAAAACAGTTAGCTTGCTCAGAACAAAAGGACTGTGCTTCCTACAAACATGGGCCATATCTAGTTCAATTATGCTTAGGAAACTGACAAGAACAGTAGATCCTCTTCAGTCCAATACACTGTACTTGCTGGGAATAGATGCCAGTGCTATTTGCCCTGTTTATGACAATGGGAGCGCAATAGTGACTCTTCTTACCAGAAAACAACTCTTGCTCGTAGGACCAGAAACTGCATGTGATTCAACTCCATTTAGGACTGGGAAACAAACGCTAGCTCGCCTTACAAGAAACACACTCTGCTTCTGAGAAAAGAGCACTCTTCTACTCTAATGTCTTTCCTATAAGGCCAGAACAGATGAGCATTCTCAGAACAAAAGAACTGTGCTTCCTACACACATGGGCCATATCTAGTTCAACTCTGCTTAGGAAACTGACAAGAACGGTAGCTCCGCTTTAGTCCAGTACACTGTACTTGCTGAGAACAGACGCGAATGATATTTGCACTGTGTATGGCAATGGGAGCTCAATAGTGACTTTCCTTACCAGAAAACAACTCTTGCTCGTAGGACAAGAAACTGCATGTGATTCAACTCCATTTAGGACTGGGAAACAAACGCTAGCTCGCCTTACAAGAAACACACTCTGCTTTTGAGAAAAGAGCACTCTTCTACTCTACTGTGTTTCCTATAGGGGCAGAACAGTGAGTTTGCTCAGAAAAAAAGAACTGTGCTTCCTACAAATACCGCCTTATCTAGTTCAATTCTGCTTAGGAAAGTGACAAGAACAGTAGCTCCTCTTCAGTCCAATACACTGTACATGCTGGGAACAGACGCCAGTTCTATTTGCTCTGTGTATGACAATGGGAGCGCAATAGTGACTCTTCTTACCAGAAAACAACTCTTGCTCGTAGGACCAGAAACTGCATGTGATTCAACTCCATTTAGGACTGGAAAACAAATGCTAGCTCGCCTTACAAGAAACACACTCTGCTTTGGAGAAAAGAGCACTCTTCTTCTCTACTGTGTTTCCTATGGAAACCGAACAGTGAGCTTGCTCAGAATAAAAGAACTGTGCTTCCTATACACATGAGCCATATCTAGTTCAACTCTGCTTAGGAAACTGACAAGAACAGTAGCTCCCCTTTAGTCCAATACACTGTACTTGCTGGGAACAGACGCGAGTGCTATTTGCACTGGGTATGACAAGGGGAGCGCAATAGTGAATCTTCTTACCAGAAAACAACTCTTGCTCGTAGGACCAAAAACAGGATGTGATTCAACTCCATTTAGGACTGGGAAACAAACGCTAGCTCGCCTTACAAGAAACACACTCTGCTTTTGAGAAAAGAGCACTCTTCTTCTCTACTTTTTATCCAAGGGGTCCGAACAGTGAGCTTGCTCAGAACAAAAGAACTGTGCTTCCTACACACAGGGGCCATATCTAGTTCAGCTCTGCTTAGGAAACTGACAAGAACAGTAGCTCTTTTTCAGTCCAATACACTGTACTTGCTGGGAACGGACAAGAGTGCTATTTGCACTGTGTATGGCAATGGGAGCACAATAGTGACTTTCCTTACCAGAAAACAACTCTTGCTCGTAGGACCAAAAACTGGATGTGATTCAACTCCATTTAGGAATTGGAAACAAACGCTAGCTCGCCTTACAAGAAAGACACTCTCATTTTGAGAAAAGAGCACTCTTCTCCTCGACTGTGTTTCCTATGGGGTCCGAACAGTGAGCTTGCTCAGAACAAAAGAATTGTGCTTCCTACAAACACGGGCCATATCTAGTTCAACTCTGCTTAGGAAACTGACAAGAGCATTAGCTCCGCTTCAGTCCAATTCACTGTACTTGCTGGGAACAGACACGAGTGCTATTTGCACTGTGTATGGCAATGGGAGCGCAATAGTGACTTTCCTTACCAGAAAACAACTCTTGGTCAAAGGACCAAACCTGCATGTGATTCAACTCCATTTAGGACTGGGAAAAAAACGCTTGCTCACCTTACAAGAAACACACTCTGCTTTTGAGAAAAGAGCACTCTTCTACTCTACTGTGTTTCCTATAGGGCCAGAACAGTGAGTTTGCTCAGAACAAAAGAACTGTGCTTCCTACAAATACGGCCATATCTAGTTCAATTCTGCTTAGGAAACTGACAAGAACAGTAGATCCTCTTCAGTCCAATATACTGTACATGCTGGGAACAGACGCCAGTGCTATTTGCCCTGTGTATGACAATGGGAGCGCAATAGTGACTCTTCTTACCAGAAAACAACTCTTGCTCGTAGGACAGGAAACTGCATGTGATTCAACTCCCTTTAGGACTGGGAAACAAATGCTAGCTCACCTTACAAGAAAGACACTCTGCTTTGGAGAAAAGAGCACTCTTCTCTACTGTGTATCCTATGGAATCAGAACAGTGAGCTTGCTCAGAATAAAAGAACTGTGCTTCCTATACACGTGGGCCATATCTAGTTCAACTCTGCTTAGGAAACTGACAAGAACAGTAGCTCCGCTTCAGTCCAATACACTGTACTTGCTGGGAACAGACGCGAGTGCTATTTGCACTGTGTATGGCAATGGGAGCACAATAGTGACTCTTCTTACCAGAAAACAACTCTTGCTCGTAGGACAAGAAACTGCATGTGATTCAACTCCATTTAGGACTGGGAAACAAACGCTAGCTCGCCTTACAAGAAACACACTCTGCTTTTGAGAAAAGTGCACTCTTCTACTCGACTGTGTTTCCTATGGGGTCTGAACAGTGAGCTTGCTCAGAACAAAAGAACTGTTTTTCCAACACACACGGGCCATATCTAGTTCAACTCTGCTTTGGAAACTGACAAGAACAGTAGCTCCTCTTCAGTCCAATACACTGTTCTTGGTGGGAACAGACGTGAGTGCTCTTTGCACTGTGTATGGTAATGGGAGCGCAATAGTGACTTTCCTTACCAGAAAACATCTCTTGGTCAAAGGACCAAAAACTCTATGTGATTCAACTCCATTTAGGACTGGGAAACAAACGCTAGCTCACCTTACAAGAAACACACTCTGCTTTTGAGAAAAGAGGACTCTTCTACTCTACTGTGTTTCCTATAGGGCCAGAACAGTGAGTTTGCTCAGAACAAAAGAACTGTGCTTCCTACATATACCGCCTTATCTAGTTCAATTCTGCTTAGGAAAATGACAAGAACAGTAGGTCCTCTTCAGTCCAATAAACTGTACATGCTGGGAACAGACGCCAGTGCTATTTGCCCTGTGTATGAAATGGGAGCGCAATAGTGACTCTTCTTACCAGAAAACAACTCTTGCTCGTAGGACAGGAAACTGCATGTGATTCAACTCCCTTAAGGACTGGGAAACAAATGCTAGCTCGCCTTACAAGAAACACACTCTGCTTTTGAGAAAAGAGCACTCTTCTTCTCTATTGTGTATCCTATGGAATCAGAACAGTGAGCTTGCTCAGAATAAAAGAACTGTGCTTCCTATACACATGGCCCATATCTAGATCAACTCTGCTTAGGAAACTGACAAGAACAGTAGCTCCGCTTCAGTCCAATACACTGTACATGCTGGGAACAGACGCCAGTTCTATTTGCCCTGTGTATGACAATGGGAGCGCAATAGTGACTCTTCTTACCAGAAAACAACTCTTGCTCGTAGGACCAGAAACTGCATGTGATTCAACTCCATTTAGGACTGGGAAACAAATGCTAGCTCGCCTTACAAGAAACACACTCTGCTTTGGAGAAAAGAGCACTCTTCTTCTCTACTGTGTTTCCTATGGAATCCGAACAGTGAGCTTGCTCAGAATAAAAGAACTGTGCTTCCTATACACATGGGCCATATCTAGTTCAACTCTGCTTAGGAAACTGACAAGAACAGTAGCTCCCCTTTTGTCCAATACACTGTACTTGCTGGGAACAGACGCGAGTGCTATTTGCACTGTGTATGACAAGGGGAGCGCAATAGTGACTCTTCTTACCAGAAAACAACTCTTGCTCGTAGGACCAAAAACAGGATGTGATTCAACTCCATTTAGGACTGGGAAACAAACGCTAGCTCGCCTTACAAAAAACACACTCTGCTTTTGAGAAAAGAGCACTCTTCTACTCTACTGTGTTTCCTATAGGGCCAGAACAGTGAGCTTGCTCAGAACAAAAGAACTGTGCTTCATACAAATAGGGCCATATCTAGTTCAATTCTGCTTAGGAAACTGAAAAGAACAGTAGATCCTCTTCAGTCCAATACACTGTACATGCTGGGAACAGACGCCCGTGCTATTTGCCCTTTGTATGACAATGGGAACGCAATAGTGACTCTTCTTCCCAGAAAACTACTCTTGCTCGTAGGACAAGAAACTGCATGTGATTCAACTCCATTAAGACTGGGAAACAAACGCTAGCTCGCCTTACAAGAAACACACTCTGCTTTTGAGAAAAGAGCACTCTTCTACTCTACTGTGTTTCCTCTGGGGTCCGAACAGTGAGCTTGCTCAGAACAAAAGAACTGTGCTTCCTACACACACGGCCATATCTAGTTCAATTCTGCTTAGGAACCTGACAAGATCAGTAGATCCTCTACAGTCCAATACACTGTACTTGCTGGGAACAGACACCAGTGCTATTAGTCCTGTGTATGGCAATGGCAGCGCAATAGTGACTCTTCTTACCAGAAAACAACTCTTGCTCATAGGACCAGAAACTGCATGTGATTCAACTCCATTTAGGACTGGGAAACAAATGCTAGCTCGCCTTACATGAAACACACTCTGCATTTGAGAAAAGAGCACTCTTCTACCCTATTGTGTTTCCTATCGGGTCCGAACAGTGAGCTTGCTCAGAACAAAAGAACTGTGCTTCCTACACACACGGGCCATATCTAGTTCAACTCTGCTTAGGAAACTGAGAAGAACAGTAGCTCCTTTTCAGTCCAATACACTGTACTTGCGGGGAGCAGACGCGAGTGCTATTTGAACTGTGTATGGCATTGGAGCACAATAGTGACTTGTCTTACCAGAAAACAACTCTTGCTCGTAGGACCAGAAACCGCATGTGACTCAACTCCATTTAGGACTGGGAAACAAACGCTAGCTCGCCTTACAGGAAACACACTCTGCTTTTGAGAAAAGAGCACTCTTCTACTCTACTGTGTTTCCTATGTTTTCCGAACAGTGAGCTTGCTCAGAACAAAAAAACTGTACTTCCTACTCACACGGCCATATCTAGATCAAGTGTGCTTAGGAACCTGACAAGAACAGTATAGCCTCTTCAGTCCAATACACTGTACTTGCTGGGAACAGACGCCAGTCCTATTTGTCCTGTGTATGGCAATGGCAGCGCAATAGTGACTCTTCTTACCAGAAAACAACTCTTGCTCGTAGGACCAGAAACTGCATGTGATTCAACGCCATTTACGACTGGGAAACAAACTCTAGCTCGCTTTACAAGAAACACACTCTGCTTTTGAGTAAAGAGCACTCTTCTACTCTACTGTGTTTCCTATAGGGCCAGAACAGTGAGCTTGCTCGGAAAAAAAGAACTGTGCTTCCTACACACACGGGCCATATCTAGTTCCACTCTGCTTAGGAAACTGAGAAGAACAGTAGCTCCTCTTCAGTCCAACACTGTACTTGCTGGGAACAGACGGGAGGGCTATTTGCACTGTGTATGGCAATGGGAGCGCAATAGTGACTTTCCTTACCAGAAAACAACTCTTGCTCGTAGGACCAGAAACTGCATGTGATTCAACTCCACTTAGGAGTGGGAAACAAATGCTAGGTCGCCTTACATGAAACACACTCTGCTTTTGAAAAAAGAGCACTCTGCTACTCTACTGTGTTTCCTATGTGTTCCGAACAGTGAGCTTTCTCAGAACAAAAAAACTGTACTTCCTACTCACACGGCCATATCTAGTTTAAGTCTGCTTAGGAACCTGACAAGAACAGTATATCCTCTTCAGTCCAATACACTGTACTTGCTGGGAACAGACGGGAAGGTTATTTGCACTGTGTATGGCAATGGGAGCGCAATAGTGACTTTCCTTACCAGAAAACAACTCTTGCTCGTAGGACCAGAAACTGCATGTGACTCCACTCCATTTAGGACTGGGAATCAAACGGTAGCTCGCCTTACAAGAAACACACTCTGCTTTAGAGAAAAGAGCACTCTTCTACTCTACTGTGTTTCCTATGGGGTCCAAACAGTGAGCTTGTTCAGAACAAAAGAACTGTGCTTCCTACACACATGGGCCATATCTATTTCAACTCTGCTTAGGAAACTGACAAGAACAGTAGCTCCTCTTCCGTCCAATACACTGTACTTGCGGGGAACACCCTCGAGTGCTATTTGCACTGTGTATGGCAATGGGAGCACAATAGTGACTCGTCTTAGCAGAAAACAACTCTTGCTCGTAGGACAAAAAACTGCATGTGACTCAACTCCATTTAGGACTAGGAAACAAACGCTAGCTCTCCTTGCAAGAAACACACTCTGCTTTTGAGAAAAGAGCACTCTTCTACTCTACTGTGTTTCCTCTGGGGTCCGAACAGTGAGCTTGCTCAGAACAAAAGAACTGTGCTTACTACACACACGGCCATATCTAGTTCAATTCTGCTTAGGAACCTGACAAGAACAGTAGATCCTCTACAGTCCAATACACTGTACTTGCTGGGAACAGACACCAGTGCTATTAGTCCTGTGTATGGCAATGGCAGCGCAATACTGACTCTTCTTACCAGAAAACAACTCTTGCTCGTAGGACCAGAAACTGCATGTGATTCAAATCCATTTAGGACTGGGAAACAAATGCTAGCTCGCCTTACATGAAACACACTCTGCATTTGAGAAAAGAGCACTCTTCTACTCTATTGTGTTTCCTATGGGGTCCGAACAGTGAGCTTGCTCAGAACAAAAGAACTGTGCTTCCTACACACACGGGCCATATCTAGTTCAACTCTGCTTAGGAAACCAACAAGAACAGTAGCTCCTCTTCAGTCCAATACACTGTACTTGCGGAGAACAGACGCGAGTGCTATTTGCACTGTGTATGGCATTGGAGCACAATAGTGACTTGTCTTACCAAAAAACAACTCTTGCTCGTAGGACCAGAAACCGCATGTGACTCAACTCCATTTAGGACTGGGAAACAAACGCTAGCTCGCCTTACATGAAACACACTCTGCTTTTGAGAAAAGAGCACTCTTCTACTCTACTGTGTTTCCTATGTGTTCCGAACAGTGAGCTTGCTCAGAACAAAAAACTGTACTTCCCACTCACACGGCCATATCTAGTTCAAGTCTGCATAGGAACCTGACAAGAACAGTATATCCTCTTCAGTCCAATACACTGTACTTGCTTTGAACAGACGCCAGTGCTATTTGTCCTGTGTATGGCAATGGCAGTGCAATAGTGACTCTTCTTACCAGAAAACAACTCTTGCTCGTAGGACCAGAAACTGCATGTGATTCAACTCCATTTAGGACTGGGAAACAAACTCTAGCTCGCTTTACAAGAAACACACTCTGCTTTTGAGAAAAGAGCACTCTTCTACTCTACTGTGTTTCCTATAGGGCCAGAACAGTGAGCTTGCTCGGAAAAAAAGAACTGTGCTTCCTACACACACGGGCCATATCTAGTTCAACTCTGCTTAGGAAACTGAGAAGAACAGTAGCTCCTCTTCAGTCCAATACACTGTACTTGCTGGGAACAGAGGGGAGGGCTATTTGCACTGTGTATGGCAATGGGAGCACAATAGTGACTTTCCTTACCAGAAAACAACTCTTGCTCGTAGGACCAGAAACTGCATGTGATTCCACTCCATTTAGGACTGGAAAACAAACGGTAGCTTGCCTTACAAGAAACACACTCTGCTTTAGAGAAAAGAGCACTCTTCTACTCTACTATGTTTCCTATGGGGTCCAAACAGTGAGCTTGCTCAGAACAAAAGAACTGTGCTTCCTACACACACGGACCATATCTAGTTCAACTCTGCTTAGGAAACTGACAAGAACAGTAGCTCCTATTCAGTCCAATACACTGTACTTGCTGGGAAAAGTCGAGAGTGCTATTTGCACTGTGTATGGCAATGGGAGCGCAATAGTTACTTTCCTTACCAGAAAACAACTCTTGCTCGTAGGACCAGAAACTGCATGTGATTCAACTCCATTTAGGACTGGGAAACAAATGCTAGCTCGCATACATGAAACACACTGTGCTTTTGAGAAAAGAGTACTCTTCTACTCTACTGTGTTTCCTATGTGGTCCGAACAGTGAGTTTGCACAGAACAAAATAACTGTGCTTCCTACACACACGGGACATATCTAGTTCAACTCTGCTTAGGAAACCAACAAGAACAGTAGCTCCTCTTCAGTCCGATACACTGTACTTGCTGGGAACAGACGAGAGTGCTATTTGTACTGTGTATGGCAATGGGAGCGCAATAGTGACTTTTTTTTACCAGAAAACAACTCTTGATCGTAGGACCAGAAACTGCATGTGATTCAACTCCACTTAGGAGTGGGAATCAAATGCTAGGTCGCCTTACATGAATCACACTCTGCTTTTGAGAAAAGAGCACTCTTCTACTCTACTGTGTTTCCTATGTGTTCCGAACAGTGAGCTTGCTCAGAAGAAAAAAACTGTACTTCCTACTCACACGGCCATATCTAGTTCAAGTCTGCTTAGGAAACTGACAAGAACACTAGATCCTCTTCAGTCCAATACACTGTACTTGCTGGGAACAGACGCCAGTGCTATTTGTCCTGTGTATGGCAATGGCAGCGCAATAGTGACTCTTATTACCAGAAAACAAGTCTTGCTTGTAGGACCAGAAACTGCATGTGATTCAACTCCATTTAGGACTGGGAAACAAACTCTAGCTCGCTTTACAAGAAACACACTCTGCTTTTGAGAAAAGAGCACTCTTCTACTCTACTGTGTTTCCTATAGGGCCAGAACAGTGAGCTTGCTCAGAAAAAAAGAACTGTGCTTCCTACACACACGGGCCATATCTAGTTCAACTCTGCTTAGGAAACTGAGAAGAACAGTAGCTCCTCTTCAGCCCAATACACTGTACTTTCTGGGAAAAGACGGGAGAGGTATTTGCACTGTGTATGGCAATGGGAGCCCAATAGTGACTTTCCTTACCAGAAAACAACTCTTGCTCATAGGACCAGAAACTGCATGTGATTCCACTCCATTTAGGACTGGGAAACAAACGGTAGCTTGCCTTACAGGAAACATACTCTGCTTTTGAGAAAAGAGCACTCTTGTACTCTACTGTGTTTCCTATGGGGTCCAAACAGTGAGCTTGCTCAGAACAAAAGAACTGTGCTTCCTACACACACGAACCATATCTAGTTCAAGTCTGCTTAGGATCCTGACAAGAACAGTAGATCCTCTTCAGTCCAATACACTGTACTTGCTGGGAATAGACGCCAGTGCTATTTGTCCTGTGTATGGCAATGGCAGCGCAATAGTGACTCTTCTTACCAGAAAACAACTCTTGCTCGTAGGACCAGAAACTGCATGTGATTCAACCCCATTTAGGACTGGGAAACAAACTCTAGCTCGCTTTACAAGAAACACACTCTGCTTTTGCGAAAAGAGCACTCTTCTACTCTACTGTATTTCCTATAGGGCCAGAACAGTGAGCTTGCTCAGAAAAAAAGAACTGTGCTTCCTACACACACGGGCCATATCTAGTTCAACTCTGCTTAGGAAACTGAGAAGAACAGTAGCTCCTCTTCAGTCCAATACACTGTACTTGCTGGGAACAGACGGGAGGGCTATTTGCACTGTGTATGGCAAAGGGAGCGCAATAGTGACTTTCCTTACCAGAAAACAACTCTTGCTCGTAGGACCAGAAACTGCATGTGATTCAACTCCATTTAGGACTGGGAAACAAACTCTAGCTCGCTTTACAAGAAACACACTCTGCTTTTGAGAAAAGAGCACTCTTCTACTCTACTGTGTTTCCTATAGGGCCAGAACAGTGAGCTTGCTCAGAAAAAAAGAACTGTGCTTCCTACACACACGGCCATATCTAGTTCAACTCTGCTTAGGAAACTGAGAAGAACAGTAGCTCCTCTTCAGCCCAATACACTGTACTTTCTGGGAAAAGACGGGAGGGCTATTTGCACTGTGTATGGCAATGGGAGCCCAATAGTGACTTTCCTTAACAGAAAACAACTCTTGCTCATAGGACCAGAAACTGCATGTGATTCCACTCCATTTAGGACTGGGAAACAAACGGTAGCTTGCCTTACAGGAAACATACTCTGCTTTTGAGAAAAGAGCACTCTTGTACTCTACTGTGTTTCCTATGGGGTCCAAACAGTGAGCTTGCTCAGAACAAAAGAACTGTGCTTCCTACACACACGGACCATATCTAGTTCAAGTCTGCTTAGGAACCTGACAAGAACAGTAGATCCTCTTCAGTCCAATACACTGTACTTGCTGGGAATAGACGCCAGTGCTATTTGTCCTGTGTATGGCAATGGCAGCGCAATAGTGACTCTTCTTACCAGAAAACAACTCTTGCTCGTAGGACCAGAAACTGCATGTGATTCAACTCCATTTAGGACTGGGAAACAAACTCTAGCTCGCTTTACAAGAAACACACTCTGCTTTTGCGAAAAGAGCACTCTTCTACTCTACTGTATTTCCTATAGGGCCAGAACAGTGAGCTTGCTCAGAAAAAAAGAACTGTGCTTCCTACACACACGGGCCATATCTAGTTCAACTCTGCTTAGGAAACTGAGAAGAACAGTAGCTCTTCTTCAGTCCAATACACTGTACTTGCTGGGAACAGACGGGAGGGCTATTTGCACTGTTTATGGCAAAGGGAGAAAAATAGTGACTTTCCTTTCCAGAAAACATCCCTTGTTGGTTGGACCAGAAACTGCATGTGAATCCACTCCATTTAGGACTGGGAAACAAACGGTAGCTTGCCTTACAAGAAACACACTCTGCTTTAGAGAAAAGAGCACTCTTCTACTCTACTGTGTTTTCTATGGGGTCCAAACAGTGAGCTTGCTCAGGACAAAAGAAATGTGCTTCCTACACACACGGACCATATCTAGTTCAACTCTGCTTAGTAAACTGACAAGAAGAGTAGCTCCTATTCAGTCCAATACACTGTACTTGCTGGGAACAGACGCGAGTGCTATTTGCTTAGTGAAGGGCAATGGGAGCGCAATAGTGACTTTCCTTACCAGAAAACAACTCTTGCTCGTAAGACCGAAAACTGCATGTGATACAACTCCATTTAGGACTGGGAAACAAACGCTAGGTCACATTACAAGAAACACACTCTGCTTTTGAGAAAAGAGCACTCTTCTACTCTACACAGTTTCCTATATGGCCAGTATAGCGAGCTTGCTCAGAACAAAAGAACTGTGCTTCCTACACGCATGGCCATATCCAGTTCAATTCTGCTTAGGAAACTGACAAGAACAGTAAATACTCTTCAGTCCAATACACTGTACATGCTGGGAACCGACACCAGTGCTATTTGCCCTGTGTATGACAATGGGAGTGCAATAGTAACAATTCTTACCATAAAACTACTCTTGCTCATAGGACCAAAAACTGCAAGTGACTCAACTTTATTTAGGACTGGGAAACAAACGTTAGCTTGCCTTACAAGAAACACACTCTGCTTTTGAGAAAAGGGCACTCTTCTACTCTACTGTGTTTCTTAAGTGTTCCGAACAGTGAGCTTGCTCAGAACAAAAGAACTGTGCTTCCTACACACACGGGCCATATCTAGTTCAACTCTGCTTAGGAAACTGACAAGAAAAGTAGCTCCTCTTCAGTCCAACACTCTCTACATTCTGGGAAAAATCGCCAGTGCTATTTGCCCTGTGTATGACAATGGGAGCACAATAGTGTCGCTTCTTACCAGAAAAAAAAATTGCTCTTAGGACTAGAAACTGCATGGGATTTAACTCCATTTAGGACTGGAAAACAAACGCTACTACGCCTTACAAGAAACACACTCTGCTTTTGAGAAAAGAGCACTCTTCTACTCTGCTGTGTTTCCTATAGTTCCAGTACAGTGAGCTTGCTCAGAACAAAAGAACTGTGCTTCCTTCACAAACGGGCCATATCTAGTTCAATGCTGCTTAGGAAACTGACAAGAACAGTAGCTCCTCTTCAGTCCAATACACTGTACTTGCTGGGAACACACGCGAGTGCTATTTGCACTGTGTATGGCAATGGGAGCGCAATAGTGACTTTCCTTACCAGAAAACAACTCTTGCTCGCAGGACCAAAAACTGCATGTGATTCAACTCCATTTAGGACTGAAAAACAAACGCTAGCTTGCCTTACAAGAAACACACTCTGCTTTTGAGAAAAGAGCACTCTTCTACTCTACTGAGTTTCCTATATGGCCAGTACAGCGAGCTTGCTCAGAACAAAAGAACTGTGCTTCCTACACTCATGGCCATATCCAGTTCAATTCTGCTTAGGAAACTGACAAGAACAGTAGCTCCTCTTCAGTCCAATATACTCTACATGCTGGGAAAAGACGCCAGTGCTATTTGCCCTGTGTATGACAATGGGAGCACAATAGTGTCTCTTCTTACCAGAAAAAAACTCTTGCTCGCAGGACCAAAAACTGCATGTGATTCAACTCCATTTAGGACTGAGAAACAAACGCTAGCTTGCCTTACAAGAAACACACTCTGCTTTTGAGAAAAGAGCACTCTTCTACTCTACTGAGTTTCCTTTATGGCCAGTACAGCGAGCTTGCTCAGAACAAAAGAACTGTGCTTCCTACACGCATGGCCATATCCAGTTCAATTCTGCTTAGGAAACTGACAAGAACAGTAGCTCCTCTTCAGTCCAATACACTGTACTTGCTGGGAACACACGCGAGTGCTATTTGCACTGTGTATGGAAATGGGAGCGCAATAGTGACTTTCCTTACCAGAAAAAAACTCTTGCTCGTAGGACCAGAAACTGCATGTGATTCAACTCCATTTAGGACTAGGAAACAAACGCTAGCTCGCCTTACAAGAAACACACTCTGCTTTTCAGAAAACAGCACTCTTCTTCTCTACTGTGTTTCCTATGGGGTCCAAACAGTGAGCTTGCTCAGAATAAAATAACTGTGCTTCCTACACACACGGACCATATCTAGTTCAACTCTGCTTAGGAAACTGACAAGGACAGTAGTTCCTATTCAGTCCAATACACGTACTTGCTGGGAACAGACGCGAGTGCTATTTGCACTGTGTATGGCAATTGGAGCGTAATAGTTACTCTTCTTACCACAAAACAACTCTTGCTCGTAGGACCAAAAAGTGCATGTGATTCAACTCCATTTAGAACTGGGAAACAAACGCGAGCTCGCCTTACAAGAAACACACTCTGCTTTAGAGAAAAGAGCACTCTTCTACTCTATGTGTTTCCTATAGGTCCAGAACAGTGAGCTTGCTCAGAACATAAGAATTGTGCTTCCTAGACACACGGGCCATATCTCGTTCAACTCTGCTTAGGAAACTGACAAGAACAATAGCTCCTCCTCTGTCCGATACACTGTGCTTGCTGGGAACAGACGCGAGTGCTATTTGCACTGTGTATGGCAATGGGAACGCAATAGTGACTTTCCTTACCAGAAAACAACTCTTGCTCGTAGGACCAGAAACTGCATGGGATTCAACTCCATTTAGGACTGGGAAACAAACACTAGCTCGCCTTACAAAAAACACACTCTGCTTTTTAGAAAATAGCACTCTTCTACTCTACTGTGTTTCATATAGGGCCAAAACAGTGAGCTTGCTCAGAACAAAAGAACTGTGCTTCCTACACACACGGGCCATATCTAGTTCAACTCTGCTTAGGAAACTGAGAAGAACAGTAGCTCCTCTTCAGTCCAAAACACTATACTTGCTGGGAACAGACGGGAGTGCTATTTGCACTGTGTATGGCAATGGGAGCGCAATAGTGACTTTGCTTACCAGAAAACAACTCTTGCTCGTAGGAACAGAAACTGCTTGTGATTCAACTCCATTTAGGACTGGGAAACAAATGCTAGTTCGCATTACTAGAAACACACTCTGCTTTAGAGAAAAGAGCAATCTTCTACTCTACTGTGTTTCCTAAGGGGTCCGAACAGTGAGCTTGCTCAGAACAAAAAAACTGTGCTTCCTACACACACGGCCATATCTAGTTCAAATCTGCTTATAAACCTGACAAGAACAGTAGGTCCTCTTCAGTCCAATACACTGTACTTGCTAGGAACAGACGCCAGTGCTATTTGTCCTGTGTATGGCAATGGCAGCACAATAGTGACTCTTCTTACCAGAAAACAACTCTTGCTCGTAGGACCAGAAACTGCATGTGATTCAACTCCATTTAGGACTGGGAAACAAACGATAGCTTGCCTTACAAGAAACACACTCTGCTTTTGAGAAAAAAGCACTCTTCTACTCTACTGTGTTTCCTATGGGGTCCAAACAGTGAGCATGCTCAGAACAAAAAACTGTGCTTCCTACACACACGGACCCTATCTAGTTCAACTCTGCTTAGGAAACTGACAACAACAGTAGCTCCTATTCAGTCCAATACACTGTACTTGCTGGGAACAGACGCGAGTGCTATTAGTAATGTGTATGGCAATGGGAGCGCAATAGTGACTTTCCTTACCAGAAAACGACTCTTGCTCGTAGGACCGAAAACTGCATGTGATACAACTCCATTTAGGACTGGGAAACAAACGCTAGGTCACATTACAAGAAACACACTCTGCTTTTGAGAAAAGAGCACTCTTCTACTCTACACAGTTTCCTATATGGCCAGTGTAGCGAGCTTGCTCAGAACAAAAGAACTGTGCGTCCTACACGCATGGCCATATCCAGTTCAATTCTGCTTAGGAAACTGACAAGAACAGTAGCTCCTCTTCAGTCCAATACACTCTACATGCTGGGAAAAGACGCCAGTGCTATTTGCCCTGTGTATGACAATGGGAGCACAATAGTGTCTCTTCTTACCAGAAAATAACTCTTGCTCGTAGGACCAGAAACTGCATGGGATTCAACTCCATTTAGGACTGGGAAACAAACGCTACCTCGCCTTACAAGAAACACACTCAGTTTTTGAGAAAAGAGCACTCTTCTACTCTACTGTGTTTACCATAGGGCCAGAACAGTGAGCTTGCTCAGAACAAAAGAACTGTGCTTCCTACACACACGGGCCATATCTAGTTCAACTCGGCTTAGGAAACTGACGAGAACAGTAGCTCCTCTTCAGTCCAATACACTGTACTTCCTGGGAACAGATGCGAGTGCTATTTGCACTTTGTATGGAAATGGGAGCGCAATAGTGACTTTCCTTACCAGAAAAAAACTCTTGCTCGTAGGACCAAAAACTGCATGTGATTCAACTCCATTTAGGACTGGGAAACAAACGCTAGCTCGCCTTACAAGAAACACACTCTGCTATTGAGAAAAGAGCACTCTTCTATTCTCCTGTATTTCCTATAGGGCCAGTACAGCGAGCTTGCTCAGAACAAAAGAACTGTGCTTCCTACACACATGGACATATCCAGTAAAATTCTGATTAGGAAACTGACAAGAACAGTAGCTCCTCTTCAGTCCAATACACTCTACATGCTGGGAACAGACGCCAGTGCTATTTGCCCTGTGTATGACAATGGGAGCACAATAGTGTCTCTATTTACCAGAAAACAACTCTTGCTCGTAGGACCAGAAACTGCATGGGATTCAACTCCATTTAGGACTGGGAAACAAACGCTACCTCGCCTTACAAGAAACACACTCTGCTTTTGAGAAAAGAGCACTCTTCTACTCTGCTGTGTTTCCTATAGTGCCAGTACAGTGACCTAGCTCAGAACAAAAGAACGGTGCTTCCTTCACACACGGGCCACATCTAGTTCAATGCTGCTTAGGAAACTGACAAGAAAAGTAGATCCTGTTCTGTCCAATACACTGTACTTGCTGGGAACAGACGCCAGTGCTGTTTGCACTGTGTATGACAATGGGAGAGTAATAGTGACTCTTCTTACCAGAAAACAACTCTTGGTCTTAGGAACAGAAACTGCATGGGATTCAACTCCATTTAGGACTGGGAAACAAACGCTATCTCGCCTTACAAGAAACACAATCTGCTTTTGAGAAAAGAGCACTCTACTACTCTACTGTGTTTCCTAAGTGTTCCGAACAGTGAGCTTGCTCAGAAAAAAAGAACTGTGCTTCCTACACACACGGGCCATATCTAGTTCAACTCATCTTAGAAAACTGACAAGAAAAGTAGCTCCTCTTCAGTACAGTACACTGTACTTGCTGGGAACAGACGCGAGTGCTATTTGCACTGTGTACAGCAATGGGAGCACAATAGTGTCTCTCCTTACCAGAAAACATCTCTTGCTCATAGGACCAGAAACTGCATGTGATTCAACTCCACTTAGGACTGGGAAACAAACGCTAGCTCGCCTTACAAGAAACATGCTCTGCTTTTGAGAAAAGAGCACTCTTCTACTCTACTGTGTTTCCTATATGGCCAGAACAGTGAGCTTGCTCAGAACATAAAAACTGTGCTTCCTACACACACGGACATATCTAGTTCAATTCTGCTTAGGAAACTGACAAGAACAGTAGATCCTCTTCAGTCCAATACACTCTACATGCTGGGAAAAGACGCCAAAGCTTTTTGCCCTGTGTATGACAGTGGGAGCACAATAGTGTCTCTTCTTACCAGAAAAAAACTCTTGCTCGTAGGACCAGAAACTGCATGGGATTCAACTCCATTTAGGACGGGGAAACAAACGCTACATCGCCTTACAAGAAACACACTCTGCTTTTGAGAAAAGAGCACTCTTCTACTCTACTGTGTTTCCCATAGGGCCAGAACAGTGAGCTTGCTCAGAACAAAAGAACTGTGCTTCCTACACACACGGGCCATATCTAGTTCAATGCTGCTTAGGAAACTGACAAGAAAAGTAGATCCTGTTCAGTCCAATACACTGTACTTGCTGCGAACAGACGCCAGTGCTGTTTGCACTGTGTATGACAATGGGAGAGTAATAGTGACTCTTCTTACCAGAAAACAACTCTTGGTCTTAGGACCAGAAACTGCTTTTGAATCAAGTCTATTTAGGACTGGGAAACAAACGCTACCTCGCCTTACAAGAAACACACTCTGCTTTTGAGAAAAGAGCACTCTTCTACTCTAGTTTGTTTTCTATAGGGCCAGAAGAGTGAGCTTGCTCAGAACAAAAGAACTGTGCTTCCTACACACACGGGCCATATCTAGTTCAACTCTGCTTAGGAAACTGACAAGAACAGTAGCTCCTTTTCAGTACAATACACTGAACTTGCTGGGAACAGACGTGAGTGCTATTTGCACTGTGTATGGCAATGGGAGCGCAATAGTGACTTTCCTTACCAGAAAACAACTCTTGCTCGTAGGACCAAAAACTGCATGTGATTCAACTCCATTTAGGACTGGGAAACAAACGCTAGCTCGCCTTACAAGAAACACACTCTGCTTTTGAGAAAAGAGCACTCTTCTACTCTACTGTGTTTCCTATAGGGCCAGTACAGCGAGCTTGCTCAGAACAAAAGAACTGTGCTTCCTACACACATGGCCATATCCAGTTCAATTCTGCTTAGGAAACTGACAAGAACAGTAGCTCCTCTTCCAACCAATACACTCTACATGCTGGGAAAAGACGCCAGTGCTATTTGCCCTGTGTATGACAATGGGAGCACAATAGTGTCGCTTCTTACCAGAAAAAAACTCTTGCTCGTAGGACTAGAAACTGCATGGGATTCAACTCCATTTAGGACTGGGAAACAAACGCTACTACGCCTTACAAGAAACACACTCTGCTTTTGAGAAAAGAGCACTCTTCTACTCTGCTGTGTTTCCTATAGTGCCAGTACAGTGAGCTTGCTCAGAACAAAAGAACTGTGCTTCCTTCACAAACGGGCCATACCTAGTTCAATGCTGCTTAGGAAACTGACAAGAACAGTAGCTCCTCTTCAGTCCAGTACACTGTACTTGCTGGGAACAGACTCGAGTGCTATTTGCACTGTGTATGGCAATGGGAGCGCAATAGTGACTTTCCTTACCAGAAAACAACTCTTGCTCGCAGGACCAAAAACTGCATGTGATTCAACTCTATTTAGGACTGGGAAACAAACGCTAGCTCGCCTTACAAGAAACACACTCTGCTTTTTAAAAAGAGCACTCTTCTACTCTACTGAGTTTCCTATATGGCCAGTACAGCGAGCTTGCTCAGAACAAAAGAACTGTGCTTCCTACACGCACGGCCATATCCAGTTCAATTCTGCTTAGGAAACTGACAAGCTCAGTAGCTCCTCTTCAGTCCAATATACTCTACATGCTGGGAAAAGACGCCAGTGCTTTTTGCCCTGTGTATGACAATGGGAGCACAATAGTGTCTCTTCTTACCAGAAAAAAACTCTTGCTCGTTGGACCAGAAACTGCATGGGATTCAACTCCATTTAGGACTGGGAAACAAACGCTACCTTGCCTTACAAGAAACACACTCTGCTTTTGAGAAAAGAGCACGCTTCTACTCTACTGTGTTTCCCATAGGGCCAGAAGAGTGAGCCTGCTCAGAACAAAAGAACTGTGCTTCCTACACACGGGCCATATCTAGTTCAACTCTGCTTAGGAAACTGACAAGAACAGTAGATTTTCCTCTGTCCAATACACTGTACTTGCTGGGAACAGACGCGAGTGCTATTTGCACTGTGTATGGCAATGATAGCACAATAGTGACTCTTCTTACCAGAAAACAACTCTTGCTCATAGGACCAGAAACTGCATGTGATGCAACTCCATTTAGGACTGGGACACAAACGCTAGGTCGCATTACAAGAAACACACTCTGCTTTTGAGAAAAGAGCACTCTTCTACTCTACTGTGTTTACTCCAGGGCCAGAACAGTGAGCTTTCTCAGAACAAAAGAACTGTGCTTCCTACACACACGGGCCATATCTAGTTCAACTCTGCTTAGGAAACTGACAAAAACAGTAGATCCTCTTCAGGCCAATACACTGTACATGCTGGGAACAGACGCAAGTGCTATTTGCCCTGTGTATGATAAAGGCAGTGCAATATTGACTCTTCTTACCAGAAAACAACTCTTGCTCACAGGACCAGAAACTGCATGTGATTCAAATCCATTTAGGGCTGGGACACAAACGCTAGCTCGCCTTACAAGAAACACACTCTGCTTTTGAGAAAAGAGCACTCTTCTACTCTACTGTGTTTCCTATGTTGTCCGAACAGTGAGCTTGCTCAGAACAAAGGAACTGTGCTTCCTACACACACGGGCCATATCTAGTTCAAATCCAATTAGAAAACTGACAAGAACAGTACCTCCTCTTCTGTCCAATACACTGTACTTGCTGGGAACAGACAACAGTGCTATTTGCACTGTGTATGGCAATGGGAGCGCAATAGTGACTCTTCTTAGCAGAAAACAACTCTTGCTCGTAGGACCAGAAACTACATGTGATTCAACTCCATTTAGGACTGGGAAACAAACGCTAGCTCGCCTTACAAGAAACACACTCTGCTTTTGAGAAAAGAGCACTCTTCTACTCTACATGTTTCCTATATCGCCAGAATAGTGTACTTGATCAGAACAAAAGAACTGGGCTTCATACACACACGGCCATAACTAGTTCAATTCTGCTTAGGAAACTGACAAGAAGAGTAGATCCTCTTCAGTCCAATACACTGTACATGCTGGGAATAGACGACAGTACTATTTGCCCTGTATGACAATGGGAGCACAATAGTGACTCTTCTTACCAGAAAACAACTCTTGCACCTAGGACCAAAAACTGCATGTGATTCAACTCCATTTAGGACTGGGAAACAAACGCTAGCTCCCCTTACAAGAAACACACTCTGCTTTTGAGAAAAGAGCACTCTTCTACTCTAATGTGTTTCCTATGGAGTCCGAACAGTGAGCTTTTCAGAACAAAAGAACTGTGCTTCCTACACGCACGGCCATATCTAGTTCAACTCTGCTTAGGAAACAGACAAGAACAGTAGCTCCTCTTCAGTCCAATACACTGTACTTGCTGGAAACAGAATTGTTTGCTATTTGCTCTGTGTATGGCAATGGGAGCGCAATAATGACTCTTCTTACCAGAAAACAACTCTTGTTCGTAGGAACAGAAACTGCATGTGATTCAACTCCATTTAGGACTGGGAAACATGCTAGCTCGCCTTATAAGAAACACACTCTGCTTTTGAGAAAAGAGCACTCTTTTACTCTACTGTGTTTCCTCTAGGGCCAAAACAGAAAGCTTGCTCAGAACAAAAGAACTGTGCTTCCTACACACACGGGCCATATCTAGTTCAACTCTGCTTAGGAAACTGACAAGAACAGTAGCTCCTCTTCAGTCCAATACACTGTACTTGCTGGGAACAGACGCAAGTGCTATTTGCACTGTGTATGGCAATGGGATGCAATAGTGACTCTTCTTACCAGAAAACAACTGATGCTTGTAGGACCAGAAACTGCATGTGATTCAACTCCATTTAGGACTGGGAAACAAACACTAGCTCGCCTTACAAGAAACACACTCTGCTTTTGAGAAAAGAGCACTCTTCTACTCTACTGTGTTTCCTATGGTTTCCGAACAGTGAGCTTGCTCAGAACAAAAGAACTGTGCTTCCTGCACACAGGGGCCATATCTAGTTCAATTCTGCTTAGGAAACTGACAAGAACAGTAGCTCCTCTTCAGTCCAATACACTGTACTTGCTGGGAACAGACGCGAGTGTTATTTGCACTGTGTAATGCCATGGGAACAGAATAGTGACTTTCCTTACCAGAAAACAACTCTTGCTCGTAGGACCCAAAACTGCATGTTTTTCAACTCCATTTAGGACTAGAAAACAAACGCTAGCTCGCCTTACAAGAAACACACTCTGCTTTTGAGAAAAGAGCACTCTTCTTCTCTACATGTTTCCTATAGCGCCAGAACAGTGAACTTGCTCAGAACAAAAGAACTGAGCTTCCTACACACACGGCCATATCTAGTTCAATTCTGCTTAGGAAACTGACAAGAACGGTAGATCCTCTTCAGTCCAATATACTGTACATGCTGGGAACAGACGACAGTGCTATTCGACCTGTGTATGACAATGGGAGCACAATAGTGACTCTTCTTACCAGAAAACAACTCTTGCACATAGGACCAAAAACTGTATGTGATTCAACTACATTTAGGACTGGGAAAAAAACACTAGCTCGACTTACAAGAAACACACTCTGCTTTGAGAAAATAACACTCTTCTACTCTACTGAGTTTCCTATGTTGTCCGAACAGTGAGCTTGCTCAGAACAAAAGAACTGTGCTTCCTACACACAAGTGCCATATCTAGTTCAACTCTGCTTAGGAAACTGACAAGAACAGTAGATCCTCTTCAGTCCAATACAATGTACATGCGGGGAACACACACCAGTGCTATTTGCCCTGTGTATGACAATGGGAGAGTAATGGTTACTATTCTTACCAGAAAACAACTCTTGCTCGTAGGACCAGAATCTGCATGGAATTCAACTCCATTTAGGTCTGAGAAACAAACGCTAGGTCGCCTTACAAGAAACACACTCGGCTTTTGAGAAAAGAGCACTCTTCTACTCTACTGTGTTTCCTATGGGTTCCAAACAGTGAGCTTGCTCAGAACAAAAGAACTGTGCTTCGTACACACAGGGGCCATATCTACTTCAACTCTGCTTAGAAAACTGACAAGAACAGTATCTCCTCTTCAGTCCAATACTCTGTAATGCTGGAAACAGACGCCAGTGATATTTGCACTGTGTATGACAATGGGGGCACAATAGTGACTCTTCTTACCAGAAAACAACTCTTGCTCGTAGGACCAGAAACTGCATGTGATTCAATTCCATTTATGACTGGGAAACAAACGCTACCTCGCCTTACAAGAAACACACTCTGCTTTTGAGAAAAGAGCTCACTTCTGCTCTACTGTGTTTCCTATAAGGCCAGAACAGTGAGCTTCCTCAGAACAAAAGAAATGTGCTTCCTACACACACGGGCCATATCTAGTTCAACTCTGCTTAGGAAACTGACAAGAACAGTATCTCCTATTCTGTCCAATACACTGTACTTGCTGGGAAAAAAAGCGAGTGCTATTTGCAATGTGTATGGCAATGGAAGCGCAATAGTGACTCTTCTTAACAGAAAACAACTCTTGCTCGTAGGATCAGAAACTGCATGTGATTCAACTGCATTTAGGACTGGGAAACAAAAGCTAGCTCTCCTTACAAGAAAAACACTCTACTTTTCAGAAAAGAGCAATCCTCTACTCTACTATGTTTCCTATAGGGCCAGAACAGTGAGCTTGCTCAGAACCAAAGAACTGTGCTTCCTACACACACGGGCTATATCTAGTTCAACTCTGCTTAGGAAACTGACAAGAACAGCGGCTCTGCTTCTTTCCAATACACTGTACTTGCTGGGAGCAGATGCGAGTGCTATTTGCACTGTGTATGGCAATGGGAGCACAATAGTGACTCTTCTTACCAGAAAACAACTCTTGGTTGTAGGACCAGAAACTGCATGGGATTCAACTCCGTTTCTGACTGGGAAACAAACACTAGCTAGCCTTACAAGAAACACACTCTGCTTTTGAAAAAAGAGCACACTTCTACTCTACAGTGTTTCCCATCGGGTCCAAAAAGTGAGCTTGCTCAGAACAAAAGAACTGTGCTTCCTCCACACACGGGCCATATCTAGTTCAACTCTGCTTAGGAAACTGACAAGAACAGTAGAGTTTCTTCTGTCCAATACACTGTACTTGCTGGGAACAGATGCGAGTGCTATTTGCACTGTGTATGGCAATGGGATCATAATAGTGACTTTCCTTACCAGAAAACAACTCTTGCTCTTAGGAGCAGAAACTGCATGTGATTCAACTCCCTTTAGGACTGGGATACAAACGCTAGCTTGCCTTACAAGAAACATACTCTGCTTTTGAGAAAAGAGCACTCTTCTACTCTACTGTATTTTTTATGGGGTCCGAACAGTGTGCTTGCTCCGAACAAAAGAACTGTGCTTCCTACACACATGGGCCATATCTAGTTCAACTCTGCTTAGGAACCTGACAAGAACAGTAGATTCTCCTCAGTCCAATACACTGTACATGCTGGGAACAGACACCATTGCTATTTGCCCTGTGCATGACAATGGAAGCACAATAGTGACTCTTCTTACCATAAAACAACTCTTGCTCGTAGTACCAGAAACTGCATGGCATTCAACTCCATTTCTGACTGGGAAACAAACACTAGCTCGCCTTACAAGAAACACACTCTGCTTTTGAGAAAAGAGCACTCTTCTACTCTACTGTGTTTCCTAATTGTTCCGAAGAGTGAGCTTGCTCAGAACAAAAGAACTGTGCTTTGTACACACACGGTCCATATTTGGTTCAACTCTGCTTAGGAAACTGACGACAACAGTAGATCCTCTTCAGTCCAATACGCGTTACTTGCTGGAAGCAGACGCGTGTGGTATTTGCACAGTGTATGGCAATGGAAGCGCAATAGTGACTTTCCTTACCAGAAAAAATCTCTTGCTCGTAGGACCAGAAACTGCATGGGATTCAACTCCATTTATGACTGGGAAACAAACACTAGCTCGCGTTACAAGAAACACACTCTGCTTTTGAGAAAAGAGCACTCTTCTACTCTACAGTGTTTCCTATGGGGTCCGAACTGTGAGCTTGCTCAGAACAAAAGAACTGTGCTTCCTACACACACGGGCCATATCTAGTTCAACTCTGCTTAGGAAACTGACAAGAAAAGAGCTCCTTGTCAGTCCAATACACTGTACTCACTGTGAACAGACGCGAGTGCTATTTGCACTGTGTATGGCAATGGGAGCACAATAGTGACTTTCCTTACCAGAAAACAACTCTTGCTCGTAGGACCAAAAAGTGCATGTGATTCAACTCCATTTAGGACTGGGAATCAAACGCTAGCTCGCCTTACAAGAAACACAATCTACTTTTGAGAAAAGAGCACTCTTCTACTCTACTGTGCTTTTTATAGGGCCAGTACAGTGAGCTTGCTCAGAACAATGAACTGTGCTGACTACACACACAGACCATATCTATTTCAATTCTGCTTAGGAAACTGACAAGAACAGTAGATCCTCTTCAGTCCAATAAACTGTACTTGCTGGGAACAGACGCCAGTGCTATTTGCCCTGTGTATGACAATGGGAGCACAATAGTGACTCTTCTTACAAGAAAACAACTCTTGCTCATAGGACCACAAACTGCATGTGATTCAACTCCATTTCTGACTGGGAAACCAACGCTAGCCCGCCTTACAAGAAACACACTCTGCTTTTGAGAAAAGAGCACTCTTCTACTCTACTGTGTTTCCTATAGGGCCAGAAGAGTGAGTTTGCTCAGAACAAAAGAACTGTGCTTCCTACACACACGGACCATATCTAGTTCAACTCTGCTTAGGAACCTGACAAGAACAGTAGATCCTCCTCAGTCCAATACACTGTACTCGCTGTGAACAGACGCGAGTGCTATTTGCACTGTGTATGGCAATGGGAGCGCTATAGCCTATCCTTACCAGAAAACAACTCTTGCTCATAGGACCGAAAACTGCATGTGATTCTACTCCATTTAGAACTGGGAAATAAACGCTGGCTCGCCTTACAAGAAACACACTCTGCTTTTGAGAAAAGAGCACTCTTCTACTCTACTGTGTTTCCTATGGGGTCCAAACAGTGAGCTTGCTCAGAACAAAAGAACTGTGCTTCCTACACACACGGCCATATCTAGTTCAATTCTGCTTAGGAAACTGACAAGAACAGTAGCTCCTCTTCAGTCCAATACACTGTACTTGCTGGGAACAGACGCATGTGCTATTTGCACTTTGTATGGCAATGGGAGCGCAATAGTGACTCTTCTTATCAGAAAACAACTCTTGTTCGTAGGACCAGAAACTGCATGGGATTCAACTCCATTTCTGTCTGGGAAACAAACACAAGCTTTCCTTACAAGAAACACACTCTGCTTTAGAGAAAAGAGCACTCTTCTACTCTACTGTGTTTCCTATGGGGTCTGAACAGTGAGCTTGCTCAGAACAAAAGAACTATGCTTCCTACACACACGGGCCATATCTAATTCAACTCTGCTTAGGAAACTGACAGAACAGTAGCTACTCTTCAGTCCAATACACTGTACTTGCTGGGAAGAGACGCGAGTGCTATTTGCTCTGTGTTTGGCAATGGGAGCGCAATAGTGACTTTCCTTACCAGAAAACAACTTGCTCGTAGGACCAAAAACTGCATGTGATTCAACTCCATTTAGGACTGAGAAACAAACGCTAGCTCGCCTTACAAGAAACACACTCTGCTTTTGAGAAAAGAGCACTCTTCTACTCTACTGTGTTTCCTATAGGGCCAGAACAGTGAGCTTGCTCAGAACAACTGAACGGTGCTTCCTACACACGGACCATATCTAGTTCAACTCTGCTTAGGAACCTGACAAGAACAGTAGATCCTCTTCACTCCAATACACTGTACATGCTGGGAACAAACGCCATTGCTATTTGCCCTGTGTATGACAATGGGAGCGCAATAGTGACTCCTCTTACCAGAAAAAACTCTTGCTCGTAGGACCCGAAACTGCATGTGATTCAACTCCATTTAGGACCGGGAAAAAAACACTAGCTCGCTTTACAAGAAACACACTCTGCTTTTGAGAAAAGAGCACTCTTCTACTCTACTGTGTTTCCTATGGGTTCCGAACAGTGATCTTGCTCAGAACAAAAGAACTGTGCTTCCTACACACACAGGCCATATCTAGTTGAATTCTGCTTAGAAAACTGACAAGAACAGTAGATCCTCTTCAGTCCAATACACTGTACTTGCTGGGAACAGACGCCAGTTTTATTTGCCCTGTATATGACAATGGGAGCACAATAGTGACTCTTCTTACCAGAAAACAGCTCTTGCTTGTAGCACCAGAAACTTCATGTGATTCAATTCCATTTAGGACTGGGAAACAAATGCTAGCTAGCCTTACAAGAAACACACTCTGCTTTTGAGAAAAGAGCACTCTTCTACTTTCCTGTGTTTCCTATAGGGACAGAACAGTGAGCTTGCTCAGAATAAAAGAACTGTGCTGACTACACACACGGGCCATATCTAGTTCAACTCTGCTTAGGAAACTGACAAGAACAGTAGCTCCTCTTCAGTCCAATACACTGTACTTGCTGAGAACAGACGCGAGTGCTATTTGCCCTGTGTATGACAAGGGAGCGCAATAGTGAATCCTCTTACCAGAAAACAACTCTTGCTCTTAGGATCCGAAACTGCATGTGATTCAACTCCATTTAGGACTGTGAAACAAATGCTAGCTCGCCTTACAAGAAACACAATCTGCTTTTGAGAAAAGAGCACTCTTCTACTCTATTGTGTTTTCTATGGGGTCCGAACAGTGAGCTTGCTCAGAACAAAAGAACTGTGGTTCCCACACACAGGGGCCATATCTAGTTCAACTCTGCTTAGGAAACTGACAAGAACAGTAGCTCCTCTTCAGTCCAATACACTGTACTTGCTGGGAACAGACGCGAGTGCTATTTGCACTGTGTATGGCAATCGGAGCTCAATAGTGACTCTTTTGCCAGAAAACAACTCTTGCTCGTAGGACTAGAAACTGCATGGGATTCAACTCCATGTAGGTCTGGGAAACAAACGCTAGCTCAACTTACAAGAAACACACTCTGCTTTTGAGAAAAGAGTACTCTTCTACTCTACTGTTTTTCCTAAGGGATCTGAACAGTGAACTAGCTCAGAACAAAAGAACTTTGCTTCCTACACACACGGGCCATATCTAGTTCAACTCTGCTTAGGAAACTGACAAGAACAGTAGCTCCTCTTCTGTCCAATACACTGTACTTGCTGAGAACAGACGCGAGTGCTATGTGCACTGTGAATGGCAATGGGAGCTCAATAGTGACTCTTCTTAACAGAAAACAACTCTTGCTAGTAGGACCAGAAACTGCATGGCATTCAACTCCATTTCTGACTGGGAAACAAACACTAGCTCGCCTTACAAGAAACACACTCTGCTTTTGAGAAAAGAGCACTCTTCTACTCTACTGTGTTTCCTATGGGGTCTGAACAGTGAGCTTGCTCAGAACAAAAGAACTGTGCTTTGTACACACACGTGCCATATCTAGTTCAACTCTGCTTAGGAAACTGACAAGAACAGTAGATCCTCTTCAGTCCAATACACGGTACTTGCTGGAAGCAGACGCGTGTGGTATTTGCACAGTGTATGGCAATGGAAGCGGAATAGTGACTTTCCTTACCAGAAAAAATCTCTTGCGACTCGGAACAGAAACTGCATGGGATTCAACTCCATTTCTGACTGGGAAACGAACACTAGCTTGCCTTACACAAACACACTCTGCTTTTGAGAAAAGAGCGCTCTTCTACTCTACAGTGTTTCCTATAGGGCCAGAACAGTGAGCTTGCTCAGAACAAAAGAACTGTGCTTCCTACACACACGGGCAATATCTAGTTCATCTGTGCTTAGGAAACTGACAAGAACAGTAGATCCTCTTCAGTACAATACACTGTACTTGCTGGGAACAGACCTCAGTGCTATTTGCCCTGTGTATGACAATGGGAGCACAATAGTGACTCTTCTTACAAGAAAAGAACTCTTGCTCATAGGACCACAAACTGCATGTGATTCAACTCCATTTCTGACTGGGAAACAAACGCTAGCTCGCCTTACAAGAAAAACACTCTGCTTTTGAGAAAAGAGCACACTTCTACTCTACTGTGTTTCCTATAGGGCCAGAACAGTGAGCTTGCTCAGAACAAAAAAACTGTGCTTCCTACACACACGGACGATATCTAGTTCAACTCTGCTTAGGAACCTGACAAGAACAGTAGATCCTCCTCTGTCCAATACACTGTACTCGCTGTGAACAGACGGGAGTGCTATTTGCACTGTGTATGGCAATGGGACCGCAATAGCCTATCCTTACCAGAAAACAACTCTTGCTCATAGCACTGAAAACTGCATGTGATTCAACTCCATTTAGAACTGGGAAATAAACGCTAGCTCGCCTTACAAGAAACACACTCTGCTTTTGAGAAAAGAGCACTCTTCTACTCTACTGTGTTTCCTAATTGTTCTGAACAGTGAGCTTGCTCAGAACAAAAGAACTGTGCTTTGTACACACACGGGCCATATCTAGTTCAACTCTGCTTAGGAAACTGACAAGAACAGTAGATCCTCTTCAGTCCATTACACGGTACTTGCTGGAAGCAGACGCGTGTGGTGTTTGCACAGTGTATGGCAATGGAAGCGCAATAGTGTCTTTGCTTACCAGAAAAAAACTCTTGCTCCTAGGACCAGAAACTGCATCTCCATTTCTGACTGGGAAACAAACACTAGCTTGCCTTACAAGAAACACACTCTGCCTTTGAGAAAAGAGCGCTCTTCTACTCTGCAGTGTTTCCTATAGGGCCAGAAGAGTGAGCTTGCTCAGAACAAAAGAACTGTGCTTCCTACACACACGGGCAATATCTAGTTCAACTCTGCTTAGGAAACTGACAAGAACAGTAGATCCTCTTCAGTCCAATACACTGTACTTGCTGGGAACAGACCTCAGTGCTATTTGCCCTGTGTATGACAATGGGAGCACAATAGTGACTCTTCTTACAAGAAAACAACTCTTGCTCATAGGACCACAAACTGCATGTGATTCAACTCCATTTCTGACTGGGAAACAAACGCTAGCTCGCCTTACAAGAAAAACACTCTGCTTTTGAGAAAAGAGCACTCTTCTACTCTACTGTGTTTCCTATAGGGCCAGAACAGTGAGCTTGCTCAGAACAAAAAAACTGTGCTTCCTACACACACGGATGATATCTAGTTAAACTATGCTTAGGAACATGACAAGAACAATATATCCTCCTCAGTCCAATACACTGTACTCGCTGTGAACAGACTCGAGTGCTATTTGCACTGTGTATGGCAATCGGAGCTCAATAGTGACTCTTTTGACAGAAAACAACTCTTGCTCGTAGGACTAGAAACTGCATGGGATTCAACTCCACTTAGGTCTGGGAAACAAACGCTAGCTCGACTTACAAGAAACACACTCTGCTTTTGAGAAAAGAGTACTCTTCTACTCTACTGTTTTTCCTAAGGGATCTGAACAGTGAACTAGCTCAGAACAAAAGAACTGTGCTTCCTACACACACGAGCCATATCTAGTTCAACTCTGCTTAGGAAACTGACAAGAACAGTAGCTCCTCTTCAGTCCAATACACTGTACTTGCTGAGAACAGACGCGAGTGCTATGTGCACTGTGTATGGCAATGGTAGCTCAATAGTGACTCTTCTTAACAGAAAACAACTCTTGCTAGTAGGACCAGAAACTGCATGGCATTCAACTCCATTTCTGACTGGGAAACAAACACTAGCTCGCCTTACAAGAAACACACTCTGCTTTTGAGAAAAGAGCACTCTTCTACTCTACTGTGTTTCCTAATTGTTCCGAACAGTGAGCTTGCTCAGAACAAAAGAACTGTGCTTTGTACACACACGGGCCATATCTAGTTCAACTCTGCTTAGGAAACTGACAAGAACAGTAGATCCTCTTCAGTCCAATACACGGTACTTGCTGGAAGCAGACGCGTGTGGTATTTGCACAGTGTATGGCAATGGAAGCGCAATAGTGACTTTCCTTACCAGAAAAAAAAACTCTTGCTCCTAGGACCAGAAACTGCATGGGATTCAACTCCATTTCTGACTGGGAAACAAACACTAGCTTGCCTTACAAGAAACACACTCTGCTTTTGAGAAAAGAGTGCTCTTCTACTCTACAGTGTTTCCTATAGGGCCAGAACAGTGAGCTTGCTCAGAACAAAAGAACTGTGCTTCCTACACACACGGGCAATATCTAGTTCAACTCTGCTTAGGAAACTGACAAGAACAGTAGATCCTCTTCAGTCCAATACACTGTACTTGCTGGGAACAGACCTCAGTGCTATTTGCCCTGTGTATGACAATGGGAGCACAATAGTGACTCTTCTTACAAGAAAACAACTCTTGCTCATAGGACCACAAACTGCATGTGATTCAACTCCATTTCTGACTGGGAAACAAACGCTAGCTCGCCTTACAAGAAAAACACTCTGCTTTTGAGAAAAGAGCACTCTTCTACTCTACTGTGTTTCCTATGTGGTCCGAACAGTGAGCTTGCTCAGAACAAAAGAACTGTGCTTCCTACACACACGGCCATATCTAGTTCAATTCTGCTTAGGAAACTGACAAGAACAGTAGCTCCTCTTCAGTCCAATACACTGTACTTGCTGGGAACAGACGCATGTGCTATTGCACTGTGTATGGCAATGGGAGCGCAATAGTGACTCTTCTTATCAGAAAACAACTCTTGCTCGTAGGACCAGAAACTGCATGGGATTGAACTCCATTTCAGTCTGGGAAACAAACACTGGCTTTCCTTACAAGAAACACGCTCTGCTTTTGAGAAAAGAGCACTCTTCTACTCTACTGTGTTTCCTAATTTTTCCGAAAAGTGAGCTTGCTCAGAACAAAAGAACTGTGCTTCCTACACACACGGACCATATCTAGTTCAACTCTGCTTAGGAACCTGACAAGAACAATAGATCCTCCTCAGTCCAATACACTGTACTCGCTGTGAACAGACGCGAGTGCTATTTGCACTGTGTATGGCAATGGGAGCGCAATAGCCTATCCTTACCAGAAAACAACTCTTGCTCATAGGACCGAAAACTGCATGTGACTCAACTCCATTTAGAACTGGGAAATAAACGCTAGCTCGCCTTACAAGAAACACACTCTGCTTTTGAGAAAAGAGCACTCTTCTACTCTACTGTGTTTCCTATGGGGTCCAAACAGTGAGCTTCCTCAGAACAAAAGAACTGCGCTTCCTACACACATGGCCATATCTAGTTCAATTCTGCTTAGGAAAGTGACAAGAACAGTAGCTCCTCTTCAGTCCAATACACTGTACTTGCTTGGAACAGACACATGTGCTATTTGCACTTTGTATGGCAATGGGAGCACAATAGTGACTCTTCTTATCAGAAAACAACTCTTGCTCGTAGGACCAGAAACTGCATGGGATTCAACTCCATTTCTGTCTGGGAAACAAACACTAGCTTTCCTTACAAGAAACACACTCTGCTTTTGAGAAAAGAGCACTCTTCTACTCTACTGTGTTTCCTATGGGGTCTGAACAGTGAGCTTGCTCAGAACAAAAGAACTGTGCTTCCTACACACACGGGCCATATCTAATTCAACTCTGCTTAGGAAACTGACAAGAACAGTAGCTCCTCTTCAGTCCAATACACTGTACTTGCTGGGAACAGACGCGAGTGCTATTTGCAATGTGTATGGCAATGGGAGCGCAATAGTGACTTTCCTTACCAGAAAAAAAACTCTTGCTCGTAGGACCAAAAACTGCATGTGATTCAACTCCATTTAGGACTGAATAACAAACGCTAGAACGCCTTACAAGAAACACACTCTGCTTTTGAGAAAAGTGCACTCTTCTACTCTACTGTGTTTCCCTTAGGGCCAGAACAGTGAGCTTGCTCAGAACAACTGAACGGTGCTTCCTACACAAGGACCATATCTAGTTCAACTCTGCTTAGGAACCTGACAAGAACAGTAGATCCTCTTCACTCCAATACACTGTACATGCTGGGAACAGACGCCATTGCTATTTGCCCTGTGTATGACAATGGGAGCGCAATAGTGACTCCTCTTACCAGAAAAATCTTTTGCTCGTAGGACCCGAAACTGCATGTGTTTCAACTCCATTTAGGACTGGGAAAAAAACACTAGCTCGCTTTACAAGAAACACACTCTGCTTTTGAGAAAAGAGCACTCTTCTACTCTACTGTGTTTCCTATGGGGTCCGAACAGTGATCTTGCTCAGAACAAAAGAACTGTGCTTCCTACACACACGGGCCATATCTAGTTGAATTCTGCTTAGAAAACTGACAAGAACAGTAGATCCTCTTCAGTCCAATACACTGTACTTGCTGGAAACAGACGCCAGTTTTATTTGCCCTTTATATGACAATGGGAGCGCAATAGTGAATCTTCTTACCAGAAAACAACTCTTGCTCTTAGGACCCGAAACTGCATGTGATTCAACTCCATTTAGGACTGTGAAACAAACGCTAGCTCGCCTTACAAGAAACACAATCTGCTTTTGAGAAAAGAGCACTGTTCTACTCTATTGTGTTTTCTATGGGGTCCGAACAGTGAGCTTGCTCAGAACAAAATAATTGTGCTTCCTACACACACGGGCCATATCTAGTTGAATTCTGCTTAGAAAACTGACAAGAACAGTAGCTCCTCTTCAGTCCAATACACTGTACTTGCTGGGAACAGACGCGAGTGCTATTTGCACTGTGTATGGCAATGGGAGCATAATAGTGACTTTCCTTACCAGAAAACAACTCTTGCTCTTAGGAGCAGAAACTGCATGTGATTCAACTCCATTTAGGACTGGGAAACAAATGCTATCTTGCCTTACAAGAAACATACTCTGCTTTTGAGAAAAGAGCACTCTTCTACTCTACTGTATTTTTTATGAGGTCCGAACAGTGTGCTTGCTCAGAACAAAAGAACTGTGCTTCCTACACACATGGGCCATATCTAGTTCAACTCTGCTTAGGAAAATGACAAGAACATTAGTTCCTCTTCAGTCCAATACACTGTACTTGCTGGGAACAGACGCGAGTGCTATTTGCACTGTGTATGGCAATCGGAGCTCAATAGTGACTCTTTTGACAGAAAACAACTCTTGCTCATAGGACTAGAAACTGCATGGGAATCAATTCCACTTAGGTTTGGGAAACAAACGCTAGCTCGACTTACAAGAAACACACTCTGCTTTTGAGAAAAGAGTACTCTTCTACTCTACTTTTTTTCCTAAGGAATCCCAACAGTGAACTAGCTCAGAACAAAAGAACTGTGCTTCCTACACACACGGGTCATATCTAGTTCAACTCTGCTTAGGAAACTGACAAGAACAGTAGCTCCTCTTCAGTCCAATACACTGTACTTGCTGAGAACAGACGCGAGTGCTATTTGCACTGTGTAGGGCAATGGGAGCTCAATAGTGACTCTTCTTAACAGAAAACAACTCTTGCTAGTAGGACCAGAAACTGCATGGCATTCAACTCCATTTCTGACTGGGAAATAAACACTAGCTCGCCTTACAAGAAACACACTCTGCTTTTGAGAAAGGAGCACTCTTCTACTCTACTGTGTTTCCTAATTGTTCCGAATAGTGAGCTTGCTCAGAACAAAAGAACTGTGCTTCGTACACACACGGGCCATATCTAGTGCAACTCTGCTTAGGAAACTGACAAGAACAGTAGATCCTCTTCAGTCCAATACACGGTACTTGCTGGAAGCAGACACGTGTGGTATTTGCACAGTGTATGGCAATGGAAGCGCAATAGTGACTTTACTTACCAGAAAAAAACTCTTGCTGGTAAGACCAGATACTGCATGGGATTCAACTCCATTTCTGACTGGGAAACAAACACTAGCTTGCCTTACAAGAAACACACTCTGCTTTTGAGAAAAGAGCGCTCTTCTACTCTACAGTGTTTCCTATAGGGCCAGAACAGTGAGCTTGCTCAGAACAAAAGAACTGTGCTGACTACACACATGGGCCATATCTATTTCAATTCTGCTTAGGTAACTGACAAGAACAGTAGATCCTCTTCAGTCCAATACACTGTACTTGCTGGGAACAGACGCCAGTGATATTTGCCCTGTGTATGACAATGGGAGCGCAATAGTGAATCTTCTTACCAGAAAACAACTCTTGCTCTTAGGACCCGAAACTGCATGTGATTCAACTCCATTTAGGACTGTGAATCAAACGCTAGCTCGCCTTACAAGAAACACAATCTGCTTTTGAGAAAAGAGCACTCTTCTACTCTATTGTGTTTTCTATGGGGTCCGAACAGTGAGCTTGCTCAGAACAAAAGAACTGTGGTTCCCACACACACGGGCCATATCTAGTTCAACTCTGCTTAGGAAACTGACAAGAACAGTAGCTCCTCTTCAGTCCAATACACTGTACTTGCTGGGAACAGACGCGAGTGCTATTTGCACTGTGTATGGCAATGGGAGCATAATAGTGACTTTCCTTACCAGAAAACAACTCTTGCTCTTAGGAGCAGAAACTGCATGTGATTCAACTCCATTTAGGACTGGGAAACAAACGCTAGCTTGCCTTACAAGAAACATACTCTGCTTTTGAGAAAAGAGCACTCTTCTACTCTACTGTATTTTTTATGGGGTCCGAACAGTGTGCTTGCTCAGAACAAAAGAACTGTGCTTCCTACACACATGGGCCATATCTAGTTCAACTCTGCTTAGGAAAATGACGAGAACATTAGCTCCTCTTAAGTCCAATACACTGTACTTCTGGGAACAGACGCGAGTGCTATTTGCACTGTGTATGGCAATCGGAGCTCAATAGTGACTCTTTTGACAGAAAACAACTCTTGCTCGTAGGACTAGAAACTGCATGGGATTCAACTCCACTTAGGTCTGGGAAACAAACGCTAGCTCGACTTACAAGAAACACACTCTGCCTTTGAGAAAAGAGTACTCTTCTACTCTACTGTTTTTCCTATGGGATCCGAACAGTGAACTAGCTCAGAACAAAAGAACTGTGCTTCCTACACACACGGGCCATATCTAGTTCAACTCTGCTTAGGAAACGGACCAGAACAGTAGCTCCTCTTCAGTCCAATACACTGTACTTGCTGAGAACAGACGCGAGTGCTATTTGCACTGTGTATGGCAATGGGAGCTCAATAGTGACTCTTCTTAACAGAAAACAACTCTTGCTAGTAGGACCAGAACCTGCATGGCATTCAACTCCATTTCTGACTGGGAAACAAACACTAGCTCGCCTTACAAGAAACACACTCTGCTTTTGAGAAAAGAGCACTCTTCTACTCTACTGTGTTTCATATGGGGTCCGAACAGTGAGCTTGCTCAGAACAAAAGAACTGTGCTTCGTACACACACGGGCCATATCTAGTGCAACTCTGCTTAGGAAACTGACAAGAACAGTAGATCCTCTTCAGTCCAATACACGGTACTTGCTGGAAGCAGACGCGTGTGGTATTTGCACAGTGTATAGCATTGGAAACGCAATAGTTACTTTCCTTACCAGAAAAAAACTCTTGCTCGTAGGACCAGAAACTGCATGGGATTCAACTCCATTTCTGACTGGGAAACATACACTAGCTTGCCTTACAAGAAACACACTCTGCTTTTGAGAAAAGAGCGCTCTTCTACTCTACAGTGTTTCCTATAGGGCCAGAACAGTGAGCTTGCTCAGAACAAAAGAACTGTGCTTCCTACACACACGGTCAATATCTAGTTCAACTCTGCTTACGAAACTGACAAGAACAGTAGATCCTCTTCAGTCCAATACACTGTACTTGCTGGGAACAGACGTCAGTGCTATTTGCCCTGTGTATGACAATGGGAGCACAATAGTGACTCTTCTTACAAGAAAACAACTCTTGCTCATAGGACCACAAACTGCATGTGATTCAACTCCATTTCTTACTGGGAAACAAACGCTAGCTCGTCTTACAAGAAAAACACTCTGCTTTTGAGAAAAGAGTACTCTTCTACTCTACTGTGTTTCCTATAGGGCCAGAACAGTGAGCTTGCTCACAACAAAAAAACTGTGCTTCCTACACACACGGACGATATCTAGTTCAACTCTGCTTAGGAACCTGAAAAGAACAGTAGATCCTCCCCAGTCCAATACACTGTACATGCTGGGAACAGACACCATTGCAATTTGCCCTGTGCATGACAATGGGAGCACAATAGTGACTCTTCTTACCAGAAAACAACTCTTGCTCGTAGGACCAGAAACTGCATGGCTTTCAACTACATTTCTGACTGGGAAACAAACACTAGCTCGCCTTACAAGAATCTGCTTTTGAGAAAAGAGCACTCTTCTACTCTACTGTGTTTCCTAATTTTTCCGAAAAGTGAGCTTGCTCAGAACAAAAGAACTGTGCTTCCTACACACAGGGACCATATCTAGTTCAACTCTGCTTAGGAACCTGACAAGAACAGTAGATCCTCCTCAGTCCAATACACTGTACTCGCTGTGAACAGACGCGAGTGCTATTTGCACTGTGTATGGCAACAGGTACTACGAGCAGAGTTGTTTTCTGGTAAGAAGAGTCACTATTGCGCTGCCATTGCCATGCACAGGACAAATAGCACTGGCGTCTGTTCGCAGCAAGTACAGTGTATTGGACTGAAGAGGATCTACTGTTTTTGTTAGGTTCCTAAGCAGACTTGAAATAGATATGGCCGTGTGTGTAGGAAGCACAGTTTTTTTGTTCTGAGCAAGCTCACTGTTAGATCCCCATAGCTAACACAGTAGAGTAGAAGAGAGCTTTTTTCTCAAAAGTAGAGTGTGTTTCTTGTAAGGCGAGCTAGCATTTGTTTCCCAGTCCTAAATGGCGTTCAATCACATGCAGTTTGTGGTCCTACGAGCAAGAGTTGTTTTTTGGTAAGGAAAGTCACTATTGCGCTCTCATTGCCATACACAGTGCAAATAGCACTCGCGTCTGTTCCCACCAAGTACAGTGTATTGGACTGAAGAGGAGCTACTGTTCTTGTCAGTTTCCTAAGCAGAGTTGAACTAGATATGGCTCGTGATTGTAGGAAGCACAGTTCTTTTGTTCTGAGCAAGCTCACTGTTCGGACCCCATAAAAAACACATTAGAGTAGAAGAGTGCTCTTTTCTCAAAAGCAGAGTGTGTTTCATGTAAGGCGAGCTAGCATTTGTTTCCCAGTCCTAAATGGAGTTGAATCACATGCAGTTTCTGGTCCTACGAGCAAGAGTTGTTTTCTGGTAAGGAAAGTCACTATTGCGCTCCCATTCCATACACAGTGCAAATAGCACTCGAGTCTCCTCCCAGCAAGTACAGTGTATCGGACTGAAGAGGAGCTACTGTTCTTGTCAGTTTCCTAAGCAGAGTTGAACTAGATATGGCCCGTGTGTAGGAAGCACAATTCTTTTGTTCTGAGCAAGCTCACTGTTCTGGCCCTAAAGGAAACAATGTAGAGTAGAAGAATACTCTTTTCTCTAAAGCAGAGTGTGTTTCTTGTAAGGCGAGAAAGCGTTTGTTTCCCAGTCCTAAATGGAGTTGAGTCACATGCAGTTTCTAGTCCTACGAGCAAGAGTTGTTTTATGGTAAGAAGAGTCACTATTGCGCTGCCATTGCCATACACAGGACAAATAGCACTGGCGTCTGTTCCCAGCAAGTACAGTGTATTGGACTGAAGAGGATCTACTGTTCTTGTCAGGTTCCTAAGCAGAATTGAACTAGATATGACCGTGTGTGTAGGAAGCAAAATGCTTTTGTTCTGAGCAAGCTCACTGTTCTGGCCCTATAGGAAACACAGTAGAGTAGAAGTGTGCTCTTTTCTCAAAAGCAGAGTGTGTTTCATGTAAGGCGAGCTACCATTTGTTTCCCAGTCCTAAATGGAGTTGAATCACATGCAGTTTCTGGTCCTATGAGCAAGAGTTGTTTTCTGGTAAGGAAAGTCACTATTGCGCTCCCATTGCCATACACAGTGCAAATAGCACTCATGTCTGTTCCCAGCAAGTACAGTGTATCGGACTGAAGAGGAGCTACTGTTCTTGTCAGTTTCCTAAGCAGAGTTGAAATAGATATGGCCCGTGTGTGTAGGAAGCACAGTTCTTATGTTCTGAGCAAGCTCACTGTTCTGGCCCTGTAGAAAACACAGTATAGTAGAAGAGTTCTCTTTTCTCAAAAGCAGAGTGTGTTTCTTGTAAGGCGAGCTAGCGTTTGTTTCCTAGTCCTAAATGGAGTTGAATCACATGCAGTTTCTGGTCCTATGATCAAGAGTTGTTTTCTGGTAAGGAAAGTCACTATTGTGCTCCTACTGCCATACACAGGGCAAATAGCACTCACGTCTTTTCACAGCAAGTACAGTGTATTGGACTGAATAGGAGCTACTGTTCTTGTCAGTTTCCTAAGCAGAGTTGAACTAGATATGGTCCATGTGTGTAGGAAGCACAGTTCTTTTGTTCTGAGCAAGCTCACTGTTTATACCCCATAGGAAACACAGTGGAGTAGAAGAGTGCTCTTCTTTCAAAAGCAGAGTGTGTTTCTTGTAAGGCAAGCTAGCGTTTGTTTCCTAGTCCTAAATGGAGTTGAATCACATGCAGTTTCTGGTCCTACGAACAAGAGTTGTTTTCTGGTAAGGAAAGTCACGATCGCGCTACCATTGCGATACACAGTGCAATTAGCAATCGCGTCTGTTCCCAGCAAGTACAGTGTATTGGACTCAATAAGTGCTACTGTTCTTGTCAGTTTCCTAAGCAGAGTTTAACTAGATATGGTCCGTGTGTGTAGGAAGCACAGTTCTTTTGTTCTGAGCAAGCTCACTATTTGGAACCCATAGGAAACACAGTAGAGAAGAAGAATGCTCTTTTCTCTAAAGCAGAGTGTGTTTCTTGTAAGGACAGCTAGCGTTTGTTTCCCAGTCCTAAATGGAGTTGAATCCCATGCAGTTTCTGGTACTACGAGCAAGAGTTGTTTTCTGGTAAGAAGAGTCACTATTGCGCTGCCATTGCCATACACAGGACAAATAGCACTGGCGTCTGTTCGCAGCAAGTACAGTGTATTGGACTGAAGAGGATATACTGTTCTTGTCAGATCCTTAAGCAGACTTGAACTAGATATGGCCGTGTGTGTATGAAGCAAAGTTTTTTTGTTCTGATCAAGCTCACTGTTCGGACCCCATAGGAAACACAGTAGAATAGAAGAGTGCTCTTTTCTCAAAAGCAGAGTGTGTTTCTTGTAAGGCGAGCTAGCGTTTGTTTCCCAGTCCTAAATGCAGTTGAATCAGATGCAGTTTCTGGTTTTACGAGCAAGAGTTGTTTTCTGGTAAGGAAAGTCACTATTGCGATCCCATTGACATACACAATGCAAATAGCCCTCCCGTCTGTTCCAAGCAAGTACAGTGTATTGGACTGAAGAGGAGCTACTGTTCTTCTCATTTTCCTAAGCAGAGTTGAACTAGATATGGCCTGTGTGTGTAGGAAGCACAGTTCTTTTTTTCTGAGCAAGCTCACTGTTCTGGCCCTATAGGAAACACAGTAGAGTAGAAGAGTGCTCTTTTCTCAAAAGCAGAGTGTGTTTCTTGTAAAGCGAGCTAGAGTTTGTTTCCCAGTCCTAAATGGAGTTGAATCACATGCAGTTTCTGGTCGTACAAGCAAGAGTTTTTTTCTGGTAAGAAGAGTCACTATTGCGCTGCCATTGCCATAAACAGGACAAATAGCACTGGCGTCTGTTCCCAGCAAGTACAGTGTATTGGATTGAAGAGGATCTACTGTTCTTGTCAGGTTCCTAAGCAGACTTGAACTAGATATGGCCGTGTGTGTATGAAGCAAAGTTTTTTTGTTCTGATCAAGCTCACAGTTCGGAACACATAGGAAACACAGTAGAGTAGAAGAGTGCTCTTTTCTCAAAAGCAGAGTGTGTTTCTAGGAAGGCGAGCTAGCGTTTGTTTCCACGTCCTAAATGGAATTGAGTCACATGCAGTTTTTTTGTCCTACGAGCAAGAGTTGTTTTCTGGTAAGACAAGTCACTATTGTGCTCCAATTGCCATACACAGTGCAAATATCACTCGTGTCTGTTCCCCGCAGGAACAGTGTATTGGACTGAAGAGGAGCTACTGTTCTTGTCAGTTTCCTAAGCAGAGTTGAACTAGATATGGCCCGTGTGTGTAGGAAGCACAATTCTTTTGTTCTGAGAAAGCACACTGTTGGGACCCTGTAGGAAACACAGTAGAGGAGAAGAGTGCTCTTTTCTCAAAAGCAGAGTGTGTTTCTTGTAAGGCGAGCTAGCATTTGTTTCCCAGTCCTAAATGGAGTGGTATCACATGCAGTTTCTGGTCCTACGAGCAAGAGTTGTTTTCTGGTAAGAAAAGTCACTATTGTGCTCCCATTGCCATACACAATGCAAATAGCCCTCCCGTCTGTTCCCAGCAAGTACAGTGTATTGGACTGAAGAGTAGCTACTGTTCTTCTCATTTTCCTAAGCAGAGTTGAACTAGATATGGCCCGTGTGTGTAGGAAGCACAGTTCTTTTGTTCTGAGCAAGCTCACTGTTCTGGCCCAATAGGAAACACAGTAGAGTAGAAGAGTGCTCTTTTCTCAAAAGCAGAGTGTGTTTCTTGTAAGGCGAGCTAGAGTTTGTATCCCATTCCTAAATGGAGGTGAGTCACATGCAGTTTTTTGTCCTACGAGCAAGAGTTTTTTTCTGGTAAGACGAGTCACTATTGTGCTCCAATTGCCATACACAGTGCAAATAGCACTCGCGTCTGTTCTCAGCAATACAGTGTATCAGACTGAAGAGGAGCTACTGTTCTTGTCAGTTTCCTAAGCAGAGTTGAACTAGATATGGACCGTGTGTGTAGGAAGCACAGTTCTTTATTTCTGATCAAGCTCACTGTTCTGGCACTATAGGAAACACAGTAGAGTAGAAGAGTGCTCTTTTTTCTAAAGCAGAGTGTGTTTCTTGTAAGGCGAGCTAGCGTTTGTTTCCTAGTCCTAAATGGAGTTGAATCCCAGGAAGTTTCTGGTCCTACGAACAAGAGTTGTTTTCTGGTAAGGAAAGTCACATTGCTCTCCTATTGCCATACACAGTGCAAATAGCACTCGCGTCTGTTCCCAGCAAGTACAGTGTATTGGACTCAATAGTTGATACTGTTCTTGTCACTTTCATAAGCAGAGTTGAACTAGATATGTTACGTGTTTGTAGGAAGCACAGTTCTTTTGTTATGAGCAAGCTCACTGTTTGGACACCATAGGAAACAAAGTAGAGTAGAAGAGTGCTCTTTTCTCAAAAGCAGAGTGTGCTCCTTCTAAGGTGAGCTAGCGTTTGTTTCCCAGTCCTAAATGGAGTTGAATCCCATGCAGTTTCTGGTACTACGAGCAAGAGTTGTTTTCTGGTAAGAAGAGTCACTATTGCGCTGCCATTGCCATACACAGGACAAATAGCACTGGCGTCTGTTCGCAGCAAGTACAGTGTATTGGACTGAAGAGGATCTACTGTTCTTTTCAGGTTCCTAAGCAGACTTGAACTAGATGTGGCCGTGTGTAGGAAGCACAGTTCATTTGTTCTGAGCAAGCTCACTGTTCGGACCCCATAGGAAACACAGTAGAGTAGAAGAGTGCTATTTTCTAAAAAGCAGAGTGTGTTTCATTTAAGGCGAGCTAGCATTTGTTTCCCAGTCCTAAATGGAGTTGAATCACATGCAGTTTCTGGTCCTACGAGCAAGAGTTGTTTTCTGGTAAGTCAAGTCACTATTGCGCTCCCATTGCCATACACAGTGCAAATAGCACTTGCATCTCCTCCCAGCAAGTACAGTGTATTGGACTGAAGAGGAGCTACTGTTCTTGTCAGTTTCCTAAGCAGAGTTGAACTAGATATGGCCCGTGTGTAGGAAGCACAATTCTTTTGTTCTGAGCAAGCTCACTGTTCTGGCCCTATAGGAAACACAGTAGAGTAGAAGAGTGCTCTTTTCTCTAAAGCAGAGTGTGTTTCTTGTAAGGCGAGCTAGCGTTTGTTTCCCAGTCCTAAATGGAGTTGAGTCACATGCAGTTTCTAGTCCTACGCGCAAGAGTTGTTTTATGGTAAGAAGAGTCACTATTGCGCTGCCATTGCCATACACAGGACAAATAGCACTGGCGTCTGTTCCCAGCAAGTACAGTGTATTGGTTGGAAGAGGATCTACTGTTCTTGTCAGGTTCCTAATCAGACTTGAACTAGATATGGCCGTGTGTGTAGGAAGCACAGTTTTTTTGTTCTGAGCAAGCTCACTGTTCGGAACAATTAGGAAACACAGTAGAGTAGAAGAGTGCTCTTTTCTCAAAAGCAGAGTTTGTTTCTTGGAAGGCGAGCTAGCGTTTGTTTCCACGTCCTAAATGGAGTTGAGTCACATGCAGTTTTTGTCCTATGAGCAAGAGTTGTTTTCTAGTAAGACGAGTCACTATTGTGCTCCAATTGCCATACACAGTGCAAATAGCACTCGCCTCTTTTCCCAGCAAGTACAGTGTATTGGACTGAAGAGGAGCTACTGTTCTTGTCATTTTCCTAAGCAGAGTTGAACTAGATATTGCCCGTGTGTGTAGGAAGCACAGTTCTTTTGTTCTGAGCAAGCACACTGTTCGGACAATGTAGGAAACACAGTAGAGGAGAAGAGTGCTCATTTCTCAAAAGCAGAGTGTGTTTCTTGTAAGGCGAGCTACCGTTTGTTTCCCAGTCCTAAATGGAGTTGAATCACATGCAGTTTCTGGTCCTACGAGCAAGAGTTGTTTTCTGGTAAGGAAAGTCACTATCGCGCTCCCATTGCGATACACAGTGCAAATAGCAATCGCGTCTGTTCCCAGCAAGTACAGTGTATTGGACTCAATAGGTGCTACTGTTCTTGTCAGTTTCCTAAGCAGAGTTTAACTAGATATGTTCCGTGTGTGTAGGAAGCACAGTTCTTTTGTTCTGAGCAAGCTCACTATTTGGCTCCCATAGGAAACACAGTAGAGTAGAAGAATGCTCTTTTCTCTAAAGCAGAGTGTGTTTCTTGTAAGGACAGCTAGCGTTTGTTTCCCAGTCCTAAATGGAGTTGAATCCCATGCAGTTTCTGATACTACGACCAAGAGTTGTTTTCTGGTAAGAAGAGTCACTATTGCGCTGCCATTGCCATACACAGGACAAATAGCACTGGCGTCTGTTCGCAGCAAGTACAGTGTATTGGATTGAAGAGGATATACTGTTCTTGTCAGATCCTTAAGCAGACTTGAACTAGATATGGCCGTGTGTGTAGGATGCCCAGTTTTTTTGTTCTGAGCAAGCATACTGTTCGGACCCCATAAGAAACACAGTAGAATAGAAGAGTGCTCTTTCCTCAAAAGCAGAGTGTGTTTCTTGTAAGGCGAGCTAGCGTTTGTTTCCCAGTCCTAAATGCAGTTGAATCAGATGCAGTTTCTGGTTTTACGAGCAAGACTTGTTTTCTGGTAAGGAAAGTCACTATTGCGATCCCATTGACATACACAATGCAAATAGCCCTCCCATCTGTTCCAAGCAAGTACAGTGTATTGGACTGAAGAGGAGCTACTGTTCTTCTCATTTTCCTAAGCAGAGTTGAACTAGATATGGTCTGTGTGTGTAGGAAGCACAGTTCTTTTTTTCTGAGGAAGCTCACTGTTCTGGCCCTATAGGAAACACAGTAGAGTAGAAGAGTGCTCTTTTCTCAAAAGCAGAGTGTGTTTCTTGTAAGGCGAGCAAGCGTTTGTTTCCCAGTCCTAAATGGAGTTTAATCACATGCAGTTTCTGGTCCTATGAGCAAGAGCTGTTTTCTGGTAAGGAAAGTCACTATTGCTCTCCCATTGCCATACACAGTGCAAATAGAACTCATGTCTGTTCCCAGCAAGTACAGTGTATCGGACTGAAGAGGAGCTAATGTTCTTGTCAGTTTCCTAAGCAGAGTTGAAATAGATATGGCGCGTGTGTGTAGGAAGCACAGTTCTTATGTTCTGAGCAAGCTCACTGTTCTGGCCCTATAGAAAACACAGTAGAGTAGAAGAGTTCTCTTTTCTCAAAAGCAGAGTGTGTTTCTTGTAAGGCTAGCTAGCATTTGTTTCCTAGTCCTAAATGGAGTTGAATCACATGCAGTTTCTCGTCCTATGAGCAAGAGTTGTTTTCTGGTAAGGAAAGTCACTATTGTGCTCCAATTGCCATACACAGTGCAAATATCACTCGTGTCTGTTCCCCGCAGGAACAGTGTATTGGACTGAAGAGGAGCTACTGTTCTTGTCAGTTTCCTAAGCAGAGTTGAACTAGATATGGCCCGTGTGTGTAAGAAGCACAGTTCTTATGTTCTGAGCAAGCTCACTGTTCTGGCCCTATAGGAAACACAGTAGAGTAGAAGAGTGCTCTTTTCTATAAAGCAGAGTGTGTTTTTGTAAGGCGAGCTAGCCTTTGTTTTCCAGTCCTAAATGGAATGGAATCACATGCAGTTTCTGGTCCTACGAGCAAGAGTTGTTTTATGGTAATAGTCACTATTGCGCTGCCATTGCCATTCACAGGACAAATAGCACTGGCGTCTGTTCCCAGCAAGCACAGAGTATTGGACTGAAGAGGATCTACAGTTCTTTTCAGGTTCCTAAGCAGAATTGAACTAGATATGTCCATGTGTGTAGGAAGCACAGTTCTTTTGTTCTGAGCAAGCTCACTGTTCGGACCCCATAGGAATCACAGTAGAGTAGAAAAGTGCTCTTTTCTTAAAAGCAGAGTGTTTTTCTTTTAAGGCGAGCTAGCGTTTGTTTTCCAGTCCTAAATGGAGTTGAATCACATGCAGTTTCTAATCCTACGAGCAAGAGTTGTTTTCTGGTAAGGAAAGTCACTATTGTGCTCCCATTGCCATACACAGTGCAAATAGCACTCGCGTCTGTTCCCAGCAAGTACAGTGTATCGGACTGAAGAGGAGCTACTGTTCTTGTCAATTTCCTAAGCAGAGTTGAACTAGATATGGCCCGTGTGTGTAGGAAGCACAGTTCTTATGTTCTGAGCAAGCTCACTGTTCTGGCCCTATTGGAAACACAGTAGAGTAGATGAGTGCTCTTTTCTCTAAAGCAGAGTGTGTTTCTTGTAAGGCGAGCTAGCGTTTGTTTCCTAGTACTAAATGGAGTTGAATCACAGGTATTTTCTGGTCCTACGAAGAAGAGTTGTTTTCTGGTAAGGAAAGTCACATTGCGCTCCCATTGCCATACACAGTGCAAATAGCACTCGTGTCTGTTCCCAGCAAGTACAGTGTATTGAACTGAATAGGTGCTACTGTTCGTGTCAGTTTCCTAAGCAGAGTTGAACTAGATATGATCCGTGTTTGTGGGAAGCACAGTTCTTTTGTTCTGAGCAAGCTCACTGTTTGGACCCCATAGGAAACACAGTAGAGTAGAAGAGTGCTCTTTTCTCTAAAGCAGAGTGTGTTTCTTGTAAGGCGAGCTAGTGTTTGTTTCGCAGTCCTAAATGGAGTTGAATCCCGTGCAGTTTCTGGTACTACGAGCAGAGTTGTTTTCTGGTAAGAAGAGTCACTATTGCGCTGCCATTGCCATGCACAGGACAAATAGCACTGGCGTCTGTTCGCAGCAAGTACAGTGTATTGGACTGAAGAGGATCTACTGTTTTTGTCAGGTTCCTAAGCAGACTTGAAATAGATATGGCCGTGTGTGTAGGAAGCACAGTTTTTTTGTTCTGAGCAAGCTCACTGTTCGGACCCCATAGCTAACACAGTAGAGTAGAATAGTGCTCTTTTCTCAAAAGTAGAGTGTGTTTCTTGTAAGGCGAGCTAGCATTTGTTTCCCAGTCCTAAATGGCGTTCAATCACATGCAGTTTGTGGTCCTACGAGCAAGAGTTGTTTTTTGGTAAGGAAAGTCACTATTGCGCTCTCATTGCCATACACAGTGCAAATAGCACTCGCGTCTGTTCCCAACAAGTACAGTGTATTGGACTGAAGATGAGCTACTGTTCTTGTCAGTTTCCTAAGCTGAGTTGAACTAGATATGGCCCGTGTGTGTAGGAAGCACAGTTCTTTTGTTCTGAGCAAGCTCACTGTTCGGACCCCATAAAAAACACATTAGAGTAGAAGAGTGCTCTTTTCTCAAAAGCAGAGTGTGTTTCATGTAAGGCGAGCTAGCATTTGTTTCCCAGTCCTAAATGGAGTTGAATCACATGCAGTTTCTGGTCCTACGAGCAAGAGTTGTTTTCTGGTAAGGAAAGTCACTATTGCGCTCCCATTGCCATACACAGTGCAAATAGCACTCGCGTCTGTTCCCAGCAAGTACAGTGTATCGGACTGAAGAGGAGCTACTGTTCTTGTCAGTTTCCTAAGCAGAGTTAAACTAGATATGGCCCGTGTGTAGGAAGCACAATTCTTTTGTTCTGAGCAAGCTCACTGTTCTGGCCCTATAGGAAACAAAGTAGAGTAGAAGAATACTCTTTTCTCTAAAGCAGAGTGTGTTTCTTGTAAGGCGAGAAAGCGTTTGTTTCCCAGTCCTAAATGGAGTTGAGTCACATGCAGTTTCTAGTCCTACGAGCAAGAGTTGTTTTATGGTAAGAAGAGTCACTATTGCGCTGCCATTGCCATACACAGGACAAATAGCACTGGCGTCTGTTCCCAGCAAGTACAGTGTATTGGACTGAAGAGGATCTACTGTTCTTGTCAGGTTCCTAAGCAGAATTGAACTAGATATGACCGTGTGTGTAGGAAGCAAAATGCTTTTGTTCTGAGCAAGCTCACTGTTCTGGCCCTATAGGAAACACAGTAGAGTAGAAGTGTGCTCTTTTCTCAAAAGCAGAGTGTGTTTCATGTAAGGCGAGCTACCGTTTGTTTCCCAGTCCTAAATGGAGTTGAATCACATGCAAGAGTTGTTTTCTGGTAATGAAAGTCACTATTGTGCTCCCATTGCCATACACAGTGCAAATAGCACTCATGTCTGTTCCCAGCAAGTACAGTGTATCGGACTGAAGAGGAGCTACTGTTCTTGTCAGTTTCCTAAGCAGAGTTGAAATAGATATGGCCCGTGTGTGTAGGAAGCACAGTTCTTATGTTCTGAGCAAGCTCACTGTTCTGGCCCTATAGAAAACACAGTATAGTAGAAGAGTTCTCTTTTCTCAAAAGCAGAGTGTGTTTCTTGTAAGGCGAGCTAGCGTTTGTTTCCTAGTCCTAAATGGAGTTGAATCACATGCAGTTTCTGGTCCTATGATCAAGAGTTGTTTTCTGGTAAGGAAAGTCACTATTGTGCTCCTACTGCCATACACAGGGCAAATAGCACTGGTGTCTTTTCACAGCAAGTACAGTGTATTGGACTGAAGAGGAGCTACTGTTCTTGTCAGTTTCCTAAGCAGAGTTGAACTACATATTTTCTGTGTGTGTAGGAAGCACAGTTCTTTTGTTCTGAGCAAGCTCACTGTTTGGACCCCATAGGAAACACAGTAGAGTAGAAGAGTGCTCTTTTCTCTAAAGCAGAGTGTGTTTCTTGTAAGGCGAGCTAGCGTTTGTTTCCCAGTCCTAAATGGAGTGGAATCACATGCAGTTTCTGGTCCTACGAGCAAGAGTTGTTTTATGGTAAGAATAGTCACTACTGCGCTGCCATTGCCATACACAGTGCAAATAGCACTGGTGTCTGTTCCCAGCAAGTACAGTGTATTGGACTGAAGAGGATCTACTGTTCTTGTCAGTTTCCTATGCAGAGTTGATCTATATATGGCCCGTGTGTGTAGGAAGCACAGTTCTTTTGTTCTGAGCAAGCTCACTGTTTGGACCCTATAGGAAACAAAGTAGAGTAGAAGAGTGCTCTTTTCTCAAAAGCAGAGTGTGTTTCTTGTAAGGCGAGCTAGCGTTTGTTTCCTAGTACTAAATGGAGTTGAATCACAGGTATTTTCTGGTCCTACGAACAAGAGTTGTTTTCTGGTAAGGAAAGTCACATTAAGCTCCCATTGCCATACACAGTGCAAAGAGCACTCGCGTCTGTTCCCAGCAAGTACAGTGTATTGGACTGAAAAGGAGCTACTGTTTTTGTCCGTTTCCTAAGCAGAGATGAACTAGATATGGTCCATATGTGTAGGAAGCACAGTTCTTTTGTTCTGAGCAAGCTCACTGTTTTTACCCCATAGGAAACACAGTGGATTAGACGAGTGCTCTTTTTTCAAAATCAGAGTGTGTTTCTTGTAAGGCGAGCTAGCGTTTGTTTCCCAGTCCTAAATAGAGTTGAATCACATGCAGTTTCTGGTCCTACGAGCAAGAGTTGTTTTCTGGTAATGAAAGTTACTATTGCGCTCCCATTGCAATACACAGTGCAAATAGCAATCGCGTCTGTTCCCAGCAAGTACAGTGCATTGGACTCAATAGGTGCTACTGTTCTTGTCAGTTTCCTAGCAGAGTTGAACTAGATATGGTCCGTGTGTGTAGGAAGCACAGTTCTTTTGTTCTGAGCAAGCTCACTGTTTGGACCCCATAGGAAACACAGTAGAGTAGAAGAATGCTCTTTTCTCAAAAGCAGAGTTTGTTTCTTGGAAGGCGAGCTAGCGTTTGTTTCCACGTCCTAAATGGAGTTGAGTCACATGCAGATTTTATCCTACGAGCAAGAGTTGTTTTCTCGTAAGACAAGTCACTATTGTGCTCCAATTGCCATACACAGTGCAAATAGCACTCGCGTCTGTTCCCAGCAAGTACAGTGTATTGGACTGAAGAGGAGCTACTGTTCTTGTCAGTTTCCTAAGCAGAGTTGAACTAGATATGGCCCGTGTGTGTAGGAAGCACAGTTCTTTTGTTCTGAGCAAGCACACTGTTCGGTCAATGTAGGAAACACAGTAGAGGAGAAGAGTGCTCTTTTCTCAAAAGCAGAGTGTGTTTCTTGTAAGGCGAGCTACCGTTTGTTTCCCAGTCCTAAATGGAGTTGAATCACATGCAGTTTCTGGTCCTACGAGCAAGAGTTGTTTTCTGGTAAGGAATGTCACTATTGTGCTCCCATTGCCATTCAGAGTGCAAATAGTACTCGCGTCTGTTCCGAGCAAGTACAGTGTATTGGACTGAAGAGGAGCTACTGTTCTTGTCAGTTTCCTAAGCAGAGTTGAACTAGATATGGTCCATGTGTGTAGGAAGCACAGTTCTTTTGTTCTGAGCAAGCTCACTGTTTATACCCCATAGGAAACACAGTGGAGTAGAAGAGTGCTCTTCTTTCAAAAGCAGAGTGTGTTTCTTGTAAGGCGAGCTAATGTTTGTTTCCCAGTCCTAAATGGAGTTGAATCACATGCAGTTCCTGGCCTACAAGCAAGAGTTGTTTTCTGGTAAGAAGAGTCACTATAGCGCTGCCATTGCCATACACAGGACAAATAGCACTGGCGTCTGTTCCCAGCAAGTACAGTGTATTGGTTGGAAGAGGATCTACTGTTCTTGTCAGGTTCCTAATCAGACTTGAACTAGATATGGCCGTGTGTGTAGGAAGCACAGTTATTTTGTTCTGAGCAAGCTCACTGTTCGGAACACATAGGAAATACAGTAGAGTAGAAGAGTGCTCTTTTCTCAAAAGCAGAGTTTGTTTCTTGGAAGGCGAGCTAGCATTTGTTTCCACGTCCTAAATGGAGTTGAGTCACATGCAGTTTTTGTCCTATGAGCATGAGTTGTTTTCTAGTAAGACGAGTCACTATTGTGCTCCAATTGCCATACACAGTGCAAATAGCACTCGCGTCTGTTCCCAGCAAGTACAGTGTATTGGACTGAAGAGGAGCTACTGTTCTTGTCAGGTTCCTAAGCAGAATTGAACTAGATATGGCCCGTGTGTGTAGGAAGCACAGTTCTTTTGTTCTGAGCAAGCACACTGTTCGCACAATGTAGGAAACACAGTAGAGGAGAAGAGTGCTCATTTCTCAAAAGCAGAGTGTGTTTCTTGTAAGGCGAGCTACCGTTTGTTTCCCAGTCCTAAATGGAGTTGAATCACATGCAGTTTCTGGTCCTACGAGCAAGAGTTGTTTTCTGGTAAGGAAAGTCACTATTGTGGTCCCATTGCCATACAGAGTGCAAATAGTACTCGCGTCTGTTCCCAGCAAGTACAGTGTATCGGACTGAAGAGGAGCTACTGTTCTTGTCAGTTTCCTAAGCAGAGTTTAACTAGATATGGTCCGTGTGTGTAGGAAGCACAGTTCTTTTGTTCTGAGCAAGCTCACTATTTGGAACCCATAGGAAACACAGTAGATTAGAAGAATGCTCTTTTCTCTAAAGCAGAGTGTGTTTCTTGTAAGGACAGCTAGCATTTGTTTCCCAGTCCTAAATGGAGTTGAATCCCATGCAGTTTCTGGTACAACGAGCAAGAGTTGTTTTCTGGTAAGAAGAGTCACTATTCCGCTGCCATTGCCATACACAGGACAAATAGCACTGGCGTCTGTTCGCAGCAAGTACAGTGTATTGGACTGAAGAGGATATACTGTTCTTGTCAGATCCTTAAGCAGACTTGAACTAGATATGGCCCTGTGTGTAGGAAGCCCAGTTTTTTTGTTCTGAGCAAGCTCACTGTTCGGACCCCATAGGAAACACAGCAGAATAGAAGAGTGCTCTTTTCTCAAAAGCAGAGTGTGTTTCTTGTAAGGCGAGCTAGCGTTTGTTTCCCAGTCCTAAATGCAGTTGAATCAGATGCAGTTTCTGGTTTTACGAGCAAGAGTTGTTTTCTGGTAAGGAAAGTCACTATTGCGATCCCATTGACATACACAATGCAAATAGCCCTCCCGTCTGTTCCAAGCAAGTACAGTGTATTGGACTGAAGAGGAGCTACTGTTCTTCTCATTTTCCTAAGCAGAGTTGAACTAGATATGGCCTGTGTGTGTAGGAAGCACAGTTCTTTTTTTCTGAGCAAGCTCACTGTTCTGGCCCTATAGGAAACACAGTAGAGTAGAAGAGTGCTCTTTTCTCAAAAGCAGAGTGTGTTTCTTGTAAAGCGAGCTAGAGTTTGTTTCCCAGTCCTAAATGGAGTTGAATCACATGCAGTTTCTGGTCCTACAAGCAAGAGTTGTTTTCTGGTAAGAAGAGTCACTATTGTGCTGCCATTGCCATAAACAGGACAAATAGCACTGGCGTCTGTTCCCAGCAAGTACAGTGTATTGGATTGAAGAGGATCTACTGTTCTTGTCAGGTTCCTAAGCAGACTTGAACTAGATATGGCCGTGTGTGTATGAAGCAAAGTTTTTTTGTTCTGATCAAGCTCACTGTTCGGAACACATAGGAAACACAGTAGAGTAGAAGAGTGCTCTTTTCTCAAAAGCAGAGTGTGTTTCTTGGAAGGCGAGCTAGCGTTTGTTTCCACGTCCTAAATGGAATTGAGTCACATGCAGTTTTTTTGTCCTACGAGCAAGAGTTGTTTTCTGGTAAGACAAGTCACTATTGTGCTCCAATTGCCATACACAGTGCAAATATCACTCGTGTCTGTTCCCCGCAGGAACAGTGTATTGGACTGAAGAGGAGCTACTGTTCTTGTCAGTTTCCTAAGCAGAGTTGAACTAGATATGGCCCGTGTGTGTAGGAAGCACAGTTCTTTTGTTCTGAGAAAGCACACTGTTGGGACCCTGTAGGAAACACAGTAGAGGAGAAGAGTGCTCTTTTCTCAAAAGCAGAGTGTGTTTCTTGTAAGGCGAGCTAGCATTTGTTTCCCAGTCCTAAATGGAGTGGTATCACATGCAGTTTCTGGTCCTACGAGCAAGAGTTGTTTTCTGGTAAGAAAAGTCACTATTGTGCTCCCATTGCCATACACAATGCAAATAGACCTCCCGTCTGTTCCCAGCAAGTACAGTGTATTGGAGTGAAGAGTAGCTACTGTTCTTCTCATTTTCCTAAGCAGAGTTGAACTAGATATGGCCCGTGTGTGTAGGAAGCACAGTTCATTTGTTCTGAGCAAGCTCACTGTTCTGGCCCAATAGGAAACACAGTAAAGTAGAAGAGTGCTCTTTTCTCAAAAGCAGAGTGTGTTTCTTGTAAGGCGAGCTAGAGTTTGTATCCCATTCCTAAATGGAGGTGAGTCACATGCAGTTTTTTGTCCTACGAGCAAGAGTTGTTTCCTGGTAAGACGAGTCACTATTGTGCTCCAATTGCCATACACAGTGCAAATAGCACTCGCGTATGTTCTCTGCAAGTACAGTGTATCGGACTGAAGAGGAGCTACTGTTCTTGTCAGTTTCCTAAGCAGAGTTGAACTAGATATGGACCGTGTGTGTAGGAAGCACAGTTCTTTATTTCTGATCAAGCTCACTGTTCTGGCACTATAGGAAACACAGTAGAGTAGAAGAGTGCTCTTTTTTCTAAAGCAGAGTGTGTTTCTTGTAAGGCGAGCTAGCGTTTGTTTCCTAGTCCTAAATGGAGTTGAATCCCAGGAAGTTTCTGGTCCTACGAACAAGAGTTGTTTTCTGGTAAGGAAAGTCACATTGCTCTCCGATTGCCATACACAGTGCAAATAGCACTCGCGTCTGTTCCCAGCAAGTACAGTGTATTGGACTCAATAGTTGATACTGTTCTTGTCAGTTTCCTAAGCAGAGTTGAACTAGATATGATACGTGTTTGTAGGAAGCACAGTTCTTTTGTTATGAGCAAGCTCACTGTTTGGACCCCATAGGAAACAAAGTAGAGTAGAAGAGTGCTCTTTTCTCTAAAGCAGAGTGTGTTTCTTGTAAGGCGAGCTAGCGTTTGTTTCCCAGTCCTAAATGGAGTTGAATCCCATGCAGTTTCTGGTACTACGAGCAAGAGTTGTTTTCTGGTAAGAAGAGTCACTATTGCGCTGCCATTGCCATACACAGGACAAATAGCACTGGCTTCTGTTCGCAGCAAGTAGAGTGTATTGGACTGAAGAGGATCTACTGTTCTTTTCAGGTTCCTAAGCAGACTTGAACTAGATGTGGCCGTGTGTAGGAAGCACAGTTCATTTGTTCTGAGCAAGCGCACTGTTCGGACCCCATAGGAAACACAGTAGAGTAGAAGAGTGCTATTTTCTAAAAAGCAGAGTGTGTTTCATTTAAGGCGAGCTAGCATTTGTTTCCCAGTCCTAAATGGAGTTGAGTCACATGCAGTTTCTGGTCCTATGCGCAAGAGTTGTTTTATGGTAAGAAGAGTCACTATTGCACTGCCATTGCCATACACAGGACAAATAGCACTGGCGTCTGTTCCCAGCAAGTACAGTGTATTGGTTGGAAGAGGATCTACTGTTCTTGTCAGGTTCCTAATCAGACTTGAACTAGATATGGCCGTGTGTGTAGGAAGCACAGTTTTTTTGTTCTGAGCAAGCTCACTGTTCGGAACACATAGGAAACACAGTAGAGTAGAAGAGTGCTCTTTTCTCAAAAGCAGAGTTTGTTTCTTGGAAGGCGAGCTAGCGTTTGTTTCCACGTCCTAAATGGAGTTGAGTCACATGCAGTTTTTGTCCTACGAGCAAGAGTTGTTTTCTAGTAAGACGAGTCACTATTGTGCTCCAATTGCCATACACAGTGCAAATAGCACTCGCTTCTGTTCCCAGCAAGTACAGTGTATTGGACTGAAGAGGAGCTACTGTTCTTGTCAGTTTCCTAAGCAGAGTTGAACTAGATATGGCCCGTGTGTGTAGGAAGCACAGTTCTTTTGTTCTGAGCAAGCACACTGTTCGGACAATGTAGGAAACACAGTAGAGGAGAAGAGTGCTCATTTCTCAAAAGCAGAGTGTGTTTCTTGTAAGGCGAGCTACTGTTTGTTTCCCAGTCCTAAATGGAGTTGAATCACATGCAGTTTCTGGTCCTACGAGCAAGAGTTGTTTTCTGGTAAGGAAAGTCACTATTGTGCTCCCATTGCCATACAGAGTGCAAATAGTACTCGCGTCTGTTCCCAGCAAGTACAGTGTATCGGACTGAAGAGGAGCTACTGTTCTTGTCAGTTTCCTAAGCAGAGTTGAACTAGATATGGCCCGTGTGTGAAGGAAGCACAGTTCTTATGTTCTGAGCAAGCTCACTGTTCTGGCCCTACAGGAAACACAGTAGAGTAGAAGAGTGCTCTTTTCTCTAAAGCAGAGTGTGTTTCTTGTAAGGCGAGCTAGCGTTTGTTTCCCAGTCCTAAATGCAGTTGAATCCCATGCAGTTTCTGGTACTACGAGCAAGAGTTGTTTTCTGGTAAGAAGAGTCACTATTGCGCTGCCATTGCCATACACAGGACAAATAGCACTGGCGTCTGTTCGCAGCAAGTACAGTGTATTGGACTGAAGAGGATCTACTGTTCTTTTCAGGTTCCTAAGCAGACTTGAACTAGATATGGCCGTGTGTAGGAAGCACAGTTCATTTGTTCTGAGCAAGCTCACTGTTCGGACTCCATAGGAAACACAGTAGAGTAGAAGAGTGCTCTTTTCTCAAAAGCAGAGTGTGTTTCATTTAAGGCAAGCTAGCATTTGTTTCCCAGTCCTAAATGGAGTTGAATCACATGCAGTTTCTGGTCCTACGAGCAAGAGTTGTTTTCTGGTAAGGAAAGTCACTATTGTGCTCCCATTGCCATACAGAGTGCAAATAGTACTCGCGTCTGTTCCGAGCAAGTACAGTGTATCGGACTGAAGAGGAGCTACTGTTCTTGTCAGTTTCCTAAGCAGAGTTAAACTAGATATGGTCCATGTGTGTAGGAAGCACAGTTCTTTTGTTCTGAGCAAGCTCACTGTTTATACCACATAGGAAACACAGTGGAGTAGAAGAGTGAACTTTTTTCAAAAGCAGAGTGTGTTTCTTGTAAGGCGAGCTAATGTTTGTTTCCCAGTCCTAAATGGAGTTGAATCACATGCAGTTCCTGGTCCTACAAGCAAGAGTTGTTTTCTGGTAAGGAGAGTCACTATTGCGCTGCCATTGCCATACACAGGACAAATAGCACTGGCGTCTGTTCCCAGCAAGTACAGTGTATTGGTTTGAAGAGGATCTACTGTTCTTGTCAGGTTCCTAATTAGACTTGAACTAGATATGGCCGTGTGTGTAGGAAGCACAGTTTTTTTGTTCTGAGCAAGCTCACTGTTCGGAACACATAGGAAACACAGTAGAGTAGAAGAGTGCTCTTTTCTCAAAAGCAGAGTTTGTTTCTTGGAAGGCGAGCTAGCGTTTGTTTCCACGTCCTAAATGGAGTTGAGTCACATGCAGTTTTTGTCCTACGAGCAAGAGTTGTTTTCTAGTAAGACGAGTCACTATTGTGCTCCAATTGCCATACACAGTGCAAATAGCACTCGCGTCTGTTCCCAGCAAGTACAGTGTATTGGACTGAAGAGGAGCTACTGTTCTTGTCAGTTTCCTAAGCAAAGTTGAACTAGATATGGCCCGTGTGTGTAGGAAGCACAGTTCTTTTGTTCTGAGCAAGCACACTGTTTGGACCATGTAGGAAACACAGTAGAGGAGAAGAGTGCTCATTTCTCAAAAGGATAGTGTGTTTCTTGTAAGGTGAGCTACCGTTTGTTTCCCAGTCCTAAATGGAGTTGAATCACATGCAGTTTCTGGTCCTACGAGCAAGAGTTGTTTTCTGGTAAGGAAAGTCACTATTGTGGTCCCATTGCCATACAGAGTTCAAATAGTACTCGCGTCTGTTCCCAGCAAGTACAGTGTATCGGACTGAAGAGGAGCTACTGTTCTTGTCAGTTTCCTAAGCAGAGTTGAACTAGATATGGCCCGTGTGTGAAGGAAGCACAGTTCTTATGTTCTGAGCAAGCTCACTGTTCTGGCCCTATAGGAAACACAGTCGAGTAGAAGAGTGCTCTTTTCTCTAAGGCAGAGTGTGTTTCTTGTAAGGCGAGCTAGCGTTTGTTTCCTAGTCTTAAGTGGAGTTGAATCACATGCAGTTTCTGGTCCTACGAACAAGAGTTGTTTTCTGGTAAGGAAAGTCACTATTGCGCTCCCATTGCGATACACAGTGCAAATAGCAATCGCGTCTGTTCCCAGCAAGTACAGTGTATTGGACTCAATAGGTGCTACTGTTCTTGTCAGTTTCCTAAGCAGAGTTTAACTAGATATGGTCCGTGTGTGTAGGAAGCACAGTTCTTTTGTTCTGAGCAACTCACTATTTGGACCCCATAGGAAACACAATAGAGTAGAAGAAGGCTCTTTTCTCTAAAGCAGAGTGTGTTTCTTGTAAGGACAGCTAGCGTTTGTTTCCCAGTCCTAAATGGAGTTGAATCCCATGCAGTTTCTGGTACTATGAGCAAGAGTTGTTTTCTGGTAAGAAGAGTCACTATTGCGCTGCCATTGCCATACACAGGACAAATAGCACTGGCGTCTGTTCGCAGCAAGTACAGTGTATTGGACTGAAGAGGATATACTGTTCTTGTCATATCCTTAAGCAGACTTGAACTAGATATGGCCGTGTGTGTAGGAAGCCCATTTTTTTTGTTCTGAGCAAGCTCACTGTTCGGATCCCATAGGAAACACAGTAGAATAGAAGAGTGCTCTTTTCTGAAAAGCAGAGTGTGTTTCTTGTAAGGCGAGCTAACGTTTGTTTCCCTGTCCTAAATGCAGTTGAATCAGATGCAGTTTCTGTTTTTACGAGCAAGAGTTGTTTTCTGGTAAGGAAAGTCACTATTGCGATCCCATTGACATACACAATGCAAATAGCCCTCCCGTCTGTTCCAAGCAAGTACAGTGTATTGTACTGAAGAGGAGCTACTGTTCTTCTCATTTTCCTAAGCAGAGTTGAACTAGATATGGCCTGTGTGTGTAGGAAGCACAGTTCTTTTTTTCTGAGCAAGCTCACTGTTCTGGCCCTATAGGAAACACAGTAGAGTAGAAGAGTGCTCTTTTCTCAAAAGCAGAGTGTGTTTCTTGTAAAGCGAGCTAGAGTTTGTTTCCCAGTCCTAAATGGAGTTGAATCACATGCAGTTTCTGGTCCTACAAGCAAGAGTTGTTTTCTGGTAAGAAGAGTCACTATTGCGCTGCCATTGCCATACACAGGACAAATAGCACTGGCGTCTGTTCCCAGCAAGTACAGTGTATTGGACTGAAGAGGATCTTGTCAGGTTGCTAAGCAGAATTGAACTAGACATGACCGTGTGTGTAGGAAGCAAAATGCTTTTGTTCTGAGCAAGCTCACTGTTCTGGCCCTATAGGAAACACAGTAGAGTAGAAGTGTGCTCCTTTCTCAAAAGCAGAGTGTGTTTCATGTAAGGCGAGCTAGCGTTTGTTTCCCAGTCCTAAATGGAGTTGAATCACATGCAGTTTTTGGTCCTATGAGCAAGAGTTGCTTTCTGGTAAGGAAAGTCACTATTGCGCTCCCATTGCCATACACAGTGCAAATAGCACTCATGTCTGTTCCCAGCAAGTACAGTGTATCGGACTGAATAGGAGCTACTGTTCTTGTCAGTTTCCTAAGCAGAGTTGAAATAGATATGGCCCGTATGTGTAGGAAGCACAGTTCTTTTGTTCTGAGCAAGCTCACTGTTCTGGTCCTATAGGAAACACAGTAGAGTAGAAGAGTGCTCTTTTCTCAAAAGTAGAGTGTGTTGCTTGTAAGGCGAGCGAGCATTTGTTTCCCAGTCCTAAGTGGAGTTGAATCACATGCAGTTTCTGGTCCTACGAGCAAGAGTTGTTTTCTGGTAAGAAGAGTCACTATTGTGCTCACATTGCCATACACAGTGCAAATAGCACTGGCATCTGCTCCCAGCAAGTACAGTGTATTGGACTGAAGAGGATGTACTGTTCTTGTCAGTTTCCTAAGCAGAGTTGAACTAGATATGGCCCGTGTGTGTAGGAAGCACAGTTCTTTTATTCTGAGCAAGCTCACAGTTCTGGTCCTATAGGAAACACAGTAGAGTAGAAGAGTGCTCTTTTCTCAAAAGCAGAGTGTGTTTCTTGTAAGGCTAGCTAGTGTTTGTTTCCCAGTCCTAAATGGAGTTGAATCCCAATGCAGTTTCTGGTCCTACGAGCAAGAGTTTTTTTCTGGTAAGAAGAGTCACTAATGCGCTCCCATTGTCATACACAGGGCAAAAAGCTCTGGCGTCTTTTCCCAGCGTGTGCAGTGTATCGGACAGAAGAAGAGCTACTGTTCTTGTCAGTTTCCTAAGCAGAGTTGATCTAGATATGGCCCGTCTGTGTAGGAAGCACAGTTCTTTTGTTCTGAGCAAGCACACTGTTCTGGCCCTATAGGAAACACAGTAGAGTAGAAGAGTGCTCTTTTCTCAAAAGCAGAGGGTGTTTCTTGTAAGGCGAGCTAGCGTTTGTTTCCCAGTCCTAAATGGAGTGGTATCACATGCAGTTTCTGGTCCTACGAGCAAGAGTTGTGTTCTGGTAAAAAGAGACACTATTGTGCTTTCATTGCCATACACAGTGCAAATAGCCCTCGCGTCTGTTCCCAGCCAAGTACAGTGTATTGTACAGTAGAGGAGCTACTGTTCTTGTCATTTTCCTAAGCAGAGTTTAACTAGAAATGGCCCGTGTGTGTAGGAAGCACAGTTCTTTTGTTCTGAGTAAGCTCACTTTTCGGACCACATTGGAAACACAGTAGAGTAGAAGAGTGCTCTTTTCTCAAAAGCAGAGTGTGTTTCTTGTAAGGCTAGCTAGTGTTTGTTTCCCAGTCAGAAACGGAGTTGAATCCCACTCAGTTTCTGTTCCTACGAACAATAGTTTTTTTCTGGTAAGAAGAGTCAATATTTCGCTCCCATTGTCATACACAGTGCAAATAGCACTTGCGTCTGCTACCAGCAAGTACAGTGTATTGAACTGAAGAGGAGCTACTATTGTCAGTTACCTAAGCAGAGTTGAACTAGATATGGACGGTGTGTGTAGGAAGCACAGTTCTTTGGTTCTGAGCAAGCTCACTGTTCTGGCACTTTAGGAAACACAGCAGAGTAGAAGAGTGCTCTTTTCTCAAAAGCAGAGTGTGTTTCTTTTAAGGCAAGCTAGCGTTTGTTTCCCAGTCCTAAATGAAGTTGAATCAAATGCAGTTTCTGGTCCTATGAGCAAGAGTTTTTTTCTGGTAAGAAGAGTCACTATTGTGCTACCATTGCAACACACAGTGCAAATAGCACTCGCTTCTGTTCCCAGCAAGTACAGTGTATTGGACTGAAGAGGATCTACTGTTCTTGTCAGTTTCCTAACCAGAGTTGAACTAGATATGACCTGTGTGTGTAGGAAGGACATTTCTTTTGTTCTGAGCAAGCTCACTGTTCAGACTCCATAGGAAACATAGTAGAGTAGAAGAGTGCTCTTTTCTCAAAAGCAGAGTGTGTTTCTTGTAAGGCTAGCTAGTGTTTGTTTTCCAGTCAGAAAAGGAGTTGAATCCCATGCAGTTTCTGGTATTACAAGCAAGAGTTGTTTTCTGGTAAGAAGAGTCCCTATTGCACTCCAATTGCCATACACAGTGCAAATAGCACTCTCGTATGTTCCCAGCATGTACAGTGTATTGGACTGAAGAGGAGCTACTGTTCTTTTCAGTTTCCTAAGCAGAGTTGAACTAGATATGGCCCGTGTGTGTAGGAAGCACAGTTCTTTTGTTCTGAGGAAGCTCACTGCTCTGGCCCTATAGGATACACAGTAGAGTAGAAGAGTGCTCTTTTCTCAAAAGCAGAGTGTGTTTCTTGTAAGGTGAGCTAGCGTTTGTTTCCCAATCCTAAATGAAATTGAATCACATGCAGTTTTTGGTACTACGATCAAGAGTTGTTTTCTGGTAAGGAAAGTCACTTTTGCGCTCCCTTTGCCATACACAGTGCAAACAGCACTCGCATCTGTTTCCAGCAATTACAATGTATTAGAATGAAGAGGAGCTACTGTTCTTGTCAGTTTCCTAAGCAGAGTTAAACTAGATGTGGCCCGTGTGTGTAGGAAGCACAGTTCTTTTGTTCTGAGAAAGCTCACTGTTCTGGCCTTTTAGGAAACACAGTAGAGTAGAAGAGTGCTCTTTTCTCAAAAGCAGAGTGTGTTTCTTGTAAGGCAAGCTACTGTTTGTTTCCCAGTCCTAAATGGTGTTGAATCCCATGCAGTTTATGGTCCTACGAACAATAGTTGTTTTTTGGTATGAAGAGTCACTATTGTGCTCCCATTGTCATACACAGGGCAAATAGCACTGGCGTCTGTTCCCAGCATGTACAGTGTATTAGACTGAAGAGAATCTACTGTTCTTGTCAGTTACCAAAGCAGAGTTGAACTAGATATGGCCCGTGTGTGTAGGAAGCACAGTTCTTTTGTTCTGAGCAAGCTCACTCATCTGGCCCTATAGGAAACACAGTAGATTAGAAGAGTGCTCTTTTCTCAAAAGCAGAGTGTGTTTCTTGTAAGGCGAGCTAGCGTTTGTTTCCCAGTCCTAAATGCAGTTGAATCCCATGCAGTTTCTGGTCCTTTGAGCAAGAGTTGTTTTCTGGTAAGAAGAGTCACTATTGTGCTCCCATTGCCCTACACAGGGCAAATAGCACGGGCGTCTGTTCCCAGCATATACAGTGTATTGGACTTAAGAGGATCTACTCTTCTTGTCAGTTTCCTAAGCAGAGTTGAACTAGATATGGCCCGTGTGTGTAGGAAGCACAGTTCTTTGTTCTGAGCAAGCTCACTGTTCTGGCCCTATAATAAACACAGTAGAGTAGAAGAGTGCTCTTTTCTCAAAAGTAGAGTTTGTTTCTTCTAAGGCGAGCTAGGGTTTCTTTCCCAGTCCTAAATGGAGTTGAATCACATGCAGTTTCTGGTCCTACAGGCAAGAGTTGTTTTCTGGTAAGAAGAGTCACTATTGAGCTCCCATTGTCATACACAGCAAATAGCTCTCGCGTCTGCTCCCAGCAAATACATTGTATTGGACAGAAGAGGATCTACTGTTCTGGTCAGTTTCCTAAGGAGAGTTGAACTAGATATGGCCCGTGTGTGTAGGAAGCACAGTTCTTTGGTTCTGAGCAAGCTCATTGTTCTGGCCCTATAGGATACACAGTAGAGTAGAAGAGTGCTCTTTTCTCAAAAGCTGAGTGTGTTTCTTGTAAGGCAAGCTAGCGTTTGTTTCCCAACCTAAATGGAGTTGAATCACATTCAGTTTCTGGTCCTACGAGCACGAGTTGTGTTCTGGTAAAAAGAGTCACTATTGTGCTTTCATTGCCATACACAGTGCAAATAGCACTCGCGTCTGTTCCTAGCCAAGTACAGTGTATTGTACAGTAGAGTGGCTACTCTTCTTGTCAGTTTCCTAAGCAGAGTTGAACTAGATATGGCCCGTGTGTGTAAAAAGCACAGTTCTTTTGTTCTGAGCAAGCTCACTGTTCAGACCCCATAGAAAACACAGTAGAGTAGAAGAGTGCTCTTTTCTCAAAAGCAGAGTGTGTTTCTTGTAAGGCTAGCTAGTGTTTGTTTCGCAGTCAGAAACGGAGTTGAATCCCACTCAGTTTCTGGTCCTACAAGCAAGAGTTGTTTTCTGGTAAGAAGAGTCACTATTGTGCTCCCTTTGACAAACACAGTGCAAATAGCACTCGTGTCTGCTCCCAGCAAGTACAGTGTATTGAACTGAAGAGGAGCTACTATTATTGTCAGTTTCCTAAGCAGAGTTGAACTAGATATGGACGGTGTGTGTAGGAAGCAAAGTTCTTTTGTTCTGAGCAAGCTCACTGTTCTGGCCCTTTAGGAAACACAGTAGAGTAGAAGAGTGCTCTTTTCTCAAAAGCAGAATGTGTTTCTTCTAAGGCGAGCTAGCATTTTTTCCCAGTCCTAAATGAAGTTGAATCACATGCAGTTTATTGTCCTATGAGCAAGTGTTATTTTCTGGTAAGAAGAGTCACTATTGTGCTCCCATTGCAATACACAGTGCAAATAGCACTCAAGTATGTTCCCAGCAAGTACAGTGTATTGGACTGATGAGGACCTACTGTTCTTGTCAGTTTCCTAAGCAGAGTTGAACTAGATATGACACGTGTGTGTAGGAAGGACAGTTCTTTTGTTCTGAGCAAGCTCACTGTTCAGACTACATAGGAAACACAGTAGAATAGAAGAGTGCTCTTTTCTCAAAAGCAGAGTGTGTTTCTTGTAAGGCTAGCTAGTGTTTGTTTTCCAGTCAGAAACGGAGTTGAATCACATGCAGTTTCTGGTCCTACAAGCAAGAGTTGTTTTCTGGTAAGAACAGACACTATTGCGCTCCCATTGCCATACACAGTGCAAATAGCAATCGCGTCTGTTCCCAGCAAGTACCGTGTATTAGACTGAAGAGGAGCTACTGTTCTTGTCAGTTTCCTAAGCAGAGTTGAACTAGATATGGCCCGTGTGTGTATGAAGCACAGTTCTTTTGTTCTGAGCAAGCTCACTGTACTGGCCCTATAGGATACACAGTAGAGTAGAAGAGTGCTCTTTTCTCAAAAGCAGAGTGTGTTTCTTTTAAGGTGAGCTAACGTTTGTTTCCCAATCCTAAATGGAATTGAATCACATGCAGTTTTTGGTACTACGATCAAGAGTTGTTTTCTGGTAAGGAAAGTCACTATTGTGCTACCTTTCCCATACACAGTGCAAATAGCACTCGTGTCTGTTCCCAGCAAGTACACTGTATTGGACTGAAGAGGAGCTACTGTTCTTGTCAGTTTCCTAAGCAGAGTTGAACTAGATGTCCCGTTTGTGTAGGAAGCACAGTTCTTTTGTTCTAAGAAAGCTCACTGCTCTGGCCTTATAGGAAACACACTAGAGTAGAAGAGTGCTCTTTTCTCAAAAGCAGAGTGTGTTTCTTGTAAGGCAAGCTAGTGTTTGTTTCCCAGTCCTAAATGGAGTTGAATCACATGCAGTTTCTGGTCCTACGAACAATAGTTGTTTTCTGGTATGAAGAGTCTCTATTGTGCTCCCATTGTCATACACAGGGCAAATAGCACTGGCGTCTGTTCCCAGCATGTACAGTGTATTAGACTGAAGAGAATCTACTGTTCTTGTCAGTTTCCTAAGCAGAGTTGAACTAGATATGGCCCGTGTGTGTAGGAAGCACAGTTCTTTTGTTCTGAGCAAGCTCACTGTTCGGACCCCTTAGGAAACACAGTAGAGTAGAAGAGTGCTTTTTTCTCAAAAGCAGAGTGTGTTTCTTGTAAGGCGAGCTTGCGTTTGTTTCCCAGTCCTAAATGGAGTTGAATCCCATGCAGTTTCTGGTCCTAGAGCAAGAGTTGTTTTCTGGTAAGAGGAGTCACTATTGTGCTCCCATTGTCATACACAGGGCAAATAGCACTGGCATCTGTTCCCAGCATGTACAGTGTATTGGACTGAAGAGGATCTACTGTTCTTGTCAGTTTCCTGAGCAGAGTTGAACTAGATATGGCCGGTGTGTGGAGGAAGCACAGTTCATTTGTTCTGAGCAAGCTTACTGTTCTGGCCCTATAGGAAACACAGTAGAGTAGAAGACTGCTCTTTTGTCAAAAGAAGAGTGTGTTTCTTGTAAGGCGAGCTAGCGTTTGTTTCCCAGTCCTAAATGGAGTTGAATCACATGCAGTTTCTGGTCCTACAAGCAAGAGTTGCTTTCTGGTAAGAAGAGTCACTATTGAGCTCCCAATGTCATATACAGTGCAAATAGCACTCACGAATGTTCCCAGCAAGTACAGTGTATTGGAAAGAAGAGGATCTACTGTTCTTGTCCGTTTCCTAAGCAGAGTGGAACTAGATATGACCCGTGTGTGTAGGAAGCACAGTTCTTTTGTTCTCAGCAAGCTCACTGTTCGGACAACATTGGAAACACAGTAGAGTAGAAGAGTGCTCTTTTCTCAAAAGCAGAGTGTGTTTCTTTTAAGGCGAGCTAGCGTTTGTTTCCCAGTCCTAAGTGGACTTGAATCCCATGCAGTTTCTGGTCCTACGAGTAAGAGTTGTTTTCTGCTAAGAAGAGTCACTATTGTGCTCACATTGCCATACACAGTGCAAATAGCTCTGGCATCTTTTCCCAGCGTGTACAGTGTATAGGACAGAAGAGGAGCTACTCTTCTTGTCAGTTTCCTAAGCAGAGTTGAACTAGATATGGCCCGTGTGTGTAGGAAGCACAGTTCTTTTGTTCTGAGCAAGCGCTCTGTTCTGGCCCTATAGGAAACACAGTAGAGTAGAAGAGTGCTCTTTTCTCAAAAGCAGAGTGTGTTTCTTGTAAGGCGAGCTAGCGTTTGTTTCCCAGTCCTAAATGGAGTTGAATCACATGCAGTTTCTGGTCCTACGAGCAAGAGTTGTGTTCTGGTAAAAAAGAGACACTATTGTGCTTTCATTGCCATACACAGTGCAAATAGCACTCGCGTTTGTTCCCAGCCAAGTACAGTGTATTGTACAGTAGAGGAGCTACTGTTCTTGTCAGTTTCCTAAGCAGAATTTAACTAGAAATGGCCCGTGTGTGTAGGAAGCACAGTTCTTTTGTTCTGAGCAAGCTCACTGTTCGGACCCCATAGGAAACACAGTAGAGTAGAAGAGAGCTCTTTTCTCAAAAGCAGAGTGGGTTTCTTCTAAGGCAAGCTAGCTTTTTTTCACAGTCCTAAATGGAGTTGAATCACATGCAGTTTCTGGTCCTACAGGCAAGAGTTGTTTTCTGGTAAGAAGAGTCACTATTGAGCTCCCATTGTCATACACAGTGCAAATAGCTCTCGCCTCTGCTCTCAGCAAGAACATTGTATTGGACAGAAGAGGAGCTACTGTTCTTGTCAGTTTCCTAAGCAGAGTTGAACTACATATGGCCCGTATGTGTAGGAAGCACAGTTCTTTTGTTCTGAGCAAGCTCACTGTTCTGGTCCTATAGGAAACACAGTAGAGTAGAAGAGTGCTCTTTTCCAAAAGTAGAGTGTGTTTCTTGTAAGGCGAGCGAGCGTTTGTTTCCCAGTCCTAAGTGGAGTTGAATCACATGCAGTTTCTGGTCCTACGAGCAAGAGTTGTTTTCTGGTAAGAAGAGTCACTATTGTGCTCCCATTGCCTCACACAGTGCAAATAGCCCTCGCGTCTGCTCCCAGCAAGTACAGTGTATTGGACTGAAGAGGAGCTACTGTTCTTGTCAGGTTCCTAAGCAGAGTTGAACTAGATATGGCCCGTGTGTGTAGGAAGTACACTTCTTTTGTTCTGAGCAAGCTCACTGTTCGGGCCATATAGGAAACACAGTTGAGTAGAAGAGTGCTCTTTTCTCAAAAGCAGAGTGTGTTTCTTCTAAGGCAAGCTAGCTTTTGTTTCCCAGTCCTAAATGGGGTTGAATCACATGCAGTTTCTGGTCCTACAAGCAAGAGTTTTTTTCTGGTAAGAAGAGTCACTATTGAGCTCCCATTGTCATACACAGTGCAAATAGCACTCGCGTCTGTTCCCAGCATGTACAGTGTATTGGACTGAAGAGGAGATGCTCTTCTTGTCAGTTTCCTAAGTAGAGTTGAACTAGATATGGCCCGTGTGTATAGGAAGCACAGTTCTTTTGTTCTGAGCATGCTCACTGTTCGGACCCCATAGGAAACACAGTAGAGTAGAAGAGTGCTCTTTTCTCAAAAGCAGAGTGTGTTTCTTTTAAGGCGAGCTAGCGTTTGTTTCCCAGTCCTAAGTGGACTTGAATCCCATGCAGTTTCTGGTCCTACGAGTAAGAGTTGTTTTCTGCTAAGAAGAGTCACTATTGTGCTCACATTGCCATACACAGTGCAAATAGCTCTGGCATCTTTTCCCAGCGTGTACAGTGTATAGGACAGAAGAGGAGCTACTCTTCTTGTCAGTTTCCTAAGCAGAGTTGAACTAGATATGGCCCGTGTGTGTAGGAAGCACAGTTCTTTTGTTCTGAGCAAGCGCTCTGTTCTGGCCCTATAGGAAACACAGTAGAGTAGAAGAGTGCTCTTTTCTCAAAAGCAGAGTGTGTTTCTTGTAAGGCGAGCTAGCGTTTGTTTCCCAGTCCTAAATGGAGTTGAATCACATGCAGTTTCTGGTCCTACGAGCAAGAGTTGTGTTCTGGTAAAAAAGAGACACTATTGTGCTTTCATTGCCATACACAGTGCAAATAGCACTCGCGTTTGTTCCCAGCCAAGTACAGTGTATTGTACAGTAGAGGAGCTACTGTTCTTGTCAGTTTCCTAAGCAGAATTTAACTAGAAATGGCCCGTGTGTGTAGGAAGCACAGTTCTTTTGTTCTGAGCAAGCTCACTGTTCGGACCCCATAGGAAACACAGTAGAGTAGAAGAGAGCTCTTTTCTCAAAAGCAGAGTGGGTTTCTTCTAAGGCAAGCTAGCTTTTTTTCACAGTCCTAAATGGAGTTGAATCACATGCAGTTTCTGGTCCTACAGGCAAGAGTTGTTTTCTGGTAAGAAGAGTCACTATTGAGCTCCCATTGTCATACACAGTGCAAATAGCTCTCGCCTCTGCTCTCAGCAAGAACATTGTATTGGACAGAAGAGGAGCTACTGTTCTTGTCAGTTTCCTAAGCAGAGTTGAACTACATATGGCCCGTATGTGTAGGAAGCACAGTTCTTTTGTTCTGAGCAAGCTCACTGTTCTGGTCCTATAGGAAACACAGTAGAGTAGAAGAGTGCTCTTTTCCAAAAGTAGAGTGTGTTTCTTGTAAGGCGAGCGAGCGTTTGTTTCCCAGTCCTAAGTGGAGTTGAATCACATGCAGTTTCTGGTCCTACGAGCAAGAGTTGTTTTCTGGTAAGAAGAGTCACTATTGTGCTCCCATTGCCTCACACAGTGCAAATAGCCCTCGCGTCTGCTCCCAGCAAGTACAGTGTATTGGACTGAAGAGGAGCTACTGTTCTTGTCAGGTTCCTAAGCAGAGTTGAACTAGATATGGCCCGTGTGTGTAGGAAGTACACTTCTTTTGTTCTGAGCAAGCTCACTGTTCGGGCCATATAGGAAACACAGTTGAGTAGAAGAGTGCTCTTTTCTCAAAAGCAGAGTGTGTTTCTTCTAAGGCAAGCTAGCTTTTGTTTCCCAGTCCTAAATGGAGTTGAATCACATGCAGTTTCTGGTCCTACAAGCAAGAGTTTTTTTCTGGTAAGAAGAGTCACTATTGAGCTCCCATTGTCATACACAGTGCAAATAGCACTCGCGTCTGTTCCCAGCATGTACAGTGTATTGGACTGAAGAGGAGATGCTCTTCTTGTCAGTTTCCTAAGTAGAGTTGAACTAGATATGGCCCGTGTGTGTAGGAAGCACAGTTCTTTTGTTCTGAGCAAGCTCACTCATCTGGCCCTATAGGAAACACAGTAGATTAGAAGAGTGCTCTTTTCTCAAAAGCAGAGTGTGTTTCTTGTAAGGCGAGCTAGCGTTTGTTTCCCAGTCCTAAATGCAGTTGAATCCTATGCAGTTTCTGGTCCTTTGAGCAAGAGTTGTTTTCTTGTAAGAAGAGTCACTATTGTGCTCCCATTGTCCTACACAGGGCAAATAGCACGGGCGTCTGTTCCAAGCATGTACAGTGTATTGGACTGAAGAGGGTTTAATCTTCTTGTCAGTTTCCTAAGCAGAGTTGAACTAGATATGGCCCGTGTGTGTAAAAAGCACAGTTCTTTTGTTCTGAGCAAGCTCACTGTTCAGACCCCATAGGAAACACAGTAGAGTAGAAGAGTGCTCTTTTCTCAAAAGCAGAATGTGTTTCTTCTAAGGCGAGCTAGCATTTTTTTCCCAGTCCTAAATGAAGTTGAATCACATGTAGTTTCTTGTAGTATGAGCAAGAGTTTTTTTCTGGTAAGAAGAGTCACTATTGTGCTCCCATTGCAATACACAGTGCAAATAGCACTCAAGTATGTTCCCAGCAATACAGTGTATTGGACTGATGAGGACCTACTGTTCTTGTCAGTTTCCTAAGCAGAGTTGAACTAGATATGACACGTGTGTGTAGGAAGGACATTTCTTTTGTTCTGAGCAAGCTCACTGTTCAGACTCCATAGGAAACACAGTAGAATAGAAGAGTGCTCTTTTCTCAAAAGCAGAGTGTGTTTCTTGTAAGGCTAGCTAGTGTTTGTTTTCCAGTCAGAAACGGAGTTGAATAACATGCAGTTTCTGGTCCTACGAGCAAGAGTTGTTTTCTGGTAAGAACAGACACTATTGTGCTCCCATTGCCATACACAGTGCAAATAGCAATCGCGTCTGTTCCCAGCAAGTACAGTGTATTGGACTGAAGAGGAGCTACTGTTCTTGTCAGTTTCATAAGCAGAGTTTAACTAGATATGGCCCGTGTGTGTATGAAGCACAGTTCTTTTGTTCTGAGCAAGCTCACTGTTCTGGCCCTATAGGATACACAGTAGAGTAGAAGAGTGCTCTTTTCTCAAAAGCAGAGTGTGTTTCTTTTAAGGTGAGCTAACGTTTGTTTCCCAATCCTAAATGGAATTGAATCACATGCAGTTTTTGGTACTATGATCAAGAGTTGTTTTCTGGTAAGGAAAGTCACTATTGTGCTACCTTTGCCATACACAGTGCAAATAGCACTCGTGTCTGTTCCCAGCAAGTACAGTGTTTGGACTGAAGAGGAGCTACTGTTCTTGTCAGTTTCCTAAGCAGAGTTGAACTAGATGTCCCGTTTGTGTAGGAAGCACAGTTCTTTTGTTCTAAGAAAGCTCACTGTTCTGGCCTTATAGGAAACACAGTAGAGTAGAAGAGTGCTCTTTTCTCAAAAGCAGAGTGTGTTTCTTGTAAGGCAAGCTAGTGTTTGTTTCCCAGTCCTAAATGGAGTTGAATCACATGCAGTTTCTGGTCCTACGAACAATAGTTGCTTTCTGGTATGAAGAGTCTCTATTGTGCTCCCATTGTCATACACAGGGCAAATAGCACTGGCGTCTGTTCCCAGCATGTACAGTGTATTAGACTGAAGAGAATCTACTGTTCTTGTCAGTTTCCTAAGCAGAGTTGAACTAGATATGGCCCGTGTGTGTAGGAAGCACAGTTCTTTTGTTCTGAGCAAGCTCACTGTTCTGGCCATGCAGGAAACACAGTAGAGTAGAAGAGTGCTCTTTTCTCAAAAGCAGAGTGTGTTTCTTCTAAGGCAAGCTAGTGTTTCTTTCCCAGTTAAATGGAGTTGAATCACATGTAGTTTCTGGTCCTACAAGAAAGAGTTGTTTTCTGGTAAAAAGAGTCACTATGGAGCTCCCATTGTCATACACAGTGCAAATAGCACTCCCGTCTGCTCCCAGCAAGTACAGTGTATTGAACTGAAGAGGAGCTTCGGTTCTTGTCAGTTTCCTAAGCACAGTTGAACTAGATATGGCCCGTGTGTGTAGGAAGCACAGTTCTTTTGTTCTGAGCAAGCTCACTGTTCAGACCCCTTAGGAAACATAGTAGAGTAGAAGAGTGCTCTTTTCTCAAAAGCAGAGTGTGTTTCTTGTAAGGCAAGCTAGCGTTTGTTTCCCAGTCCTAAATGGAGTGGAATCACATGCAGTTTCTGGTCCTACGAGCAAGAGTTTTTTTCTGGTAAGAAGAGACACTATCGCGCTCCCATTGTCATACACAGTGCAAATAGCAATCGCGTCTGTTCCCAGAAGTACAGTGTATTGGACTGAAGAGGATTGACTGTTCTTGTCAGTTTCATAAGCAGAGTTGAACTAGATATGGCCCGTGTGTCTAGGAAGCACAGTTCTTTTGTTCTGAGCAAGCTCACTGTTCTGGCCCTTTAGGAAACACAGTAGAGTAGAAGAGTGCTCTTTTCTCAAAAGCAGAGTGTGTTTCTTCTAAGGCGAGCTAGCGTTTGTTTCCCAGTCCTAAATGGTGTTGAATCTCAGGCAGTTTCTGGTCCTATGAGCAAGATTTGTTTTCTGGTAAGAAGAGTCACCATTGCGCTCCCATTGCCATACACAGTGCAAAAAGCACTCGCGTCTGTTCCCAGCAAGTACTGTGTATTGGACAGAGGAGGAGCTACTGTTCTTGTCAGTTTCCTAAGCAGAGTTGAACTAGATATGGCCCGTGTGTGTAGGAAGTACAGTTCTTTTGTTCTGAGCAAGCTCACTGTTCGGACCCCATAGGAAACACAGTAGAGTAGAAGAGTGTTCTTTTCTCAAATGCAGAGTGTGTTTCTTTTAAGGCTAGCTAGTTTTGTTTCCCAGTCAGAAACGGAGTTGAATCCCATGCAGTTTCTGGTCCTACGAGGAAGAGTTGTTTTCTGGTAAGAGGTTTCACTATTGCGCTCCCATTGCCATACACAGTGCAAATAGCACTCGCGTCTGTTCCCAGCAAGTACTGTGTATTGGACAGAGGAGGAGCTACTGTTCTTGTCAGTTTCCTAAGCAGAGTTGAAGTAGATATGGACCGTGTGTGTAGGAAGCACAGTTCTTTTGTTCTGAGCAAGCTCACTGTTCGGACCCCATAGGAAACACAGTAGAGTAGAAGAGTGTTCTTTTCTCAAATGCAGAGTATGTTACTTTTAAGGCTAGCTAGTTTTGTTTCCCAGTCACAAACGGAGTTGAATCCCATGCAGTTTCTGGTCTTACGAGGAAGAGTTGTTTTCTGGTAAAGGGTTTTAATATTGCGCTCCCATTGCCATACACAGTGCAAATAGCACTCGCGTCTGCTCCCAGCAAGTACAGTGTACTGGACTGAAGAGGAGCTACTGTTCTTGTCAGTTTCCTAAGCAGAGTTGAACTAGATGTGGCCCGTTTGTGTAGGAAGCACAGTTCTTTTGTTCTGAGCAAGCTCACTGTTCTGGCCATATAAGAAACACTGTAGAGTAGAAGAGTGCTCATTTCTCAAAAGCAGAGTGTGTTTTTTGTAAGGGAAGCTAGAGTTTGTTTCCCAGTCCTAAATGGAGTTGAATCACATGCAGTTTCGGGTCCTATGATCAAGAGTTGTTTTCTGGTAAAGAAAGTCACTATTGCGCTCCCTTAGCCACACACAGTGCAAATAGCACTGGCGTATGTTCCCAGCAAGTACAGTGTATTGGAAAGAAGAGGATATACTGTTCTTGTCAGTTTCCTAAGCAGAGTTGAACTAGATATGACCCGTGTGTGTAGGAAGCACAGTTCTTTTTTTCTGAGCAAGCTCTCGGTTCGGAGACCTTAGGAAACACAGTAGAGTAGAAGAGTGCTCTTTTCTCAAGAGCAGAGTGTGTTTCTTGTAAGGTGAGCTAGCATTTGTTTGCCAGTCCTAAATGGAGTTGAATCACATGCAGTTTCTGGTCCTATGAGCAAGAGTTGTTTTTCTTGTAAGAAGAGTCACTATTATGCTCCCATTCTCATACTCAGCGCAAATAGCACTGTTGTCTGTTCCCAGCATGTGCAATGTATTGGACTGAAGAGGATCTTCTGTTCTTGTCAGTTTCCAAGGCAGAGTTGAACTAGATACGGCCCGTGTGTGTAGGAAGCACAGTTCTTTTGTTCTGAGCAAGCTCACTCTTCTGGTCCTATAGGAAACACAGTAGAATAGAAGAGTGCTCTTTTCTCAAAAGCAGAGTGTGTTTCTTGTAAGGCGAGCTAGCGTTTGTTTCCCAGTCCTAAATGCCGTTGAATCCCATGCAGTTTCTCGTCCTACGAGCAAGAGTTGTTTTCTGGTAAGAAGAGTCACTATTGTGCTCCCATTGTCCAACACAAAGCAAATAGCATGGGCGTCTGTTCCCAGCATGCACAGTGTATTGGACTGAAGAGGATCTACTCTACTTGTCAGTTTCCTAAGCAGAGTTGAACTAGATATGGCCCGTGTGTGTAGGAAGCACAGTTCTTTTGTTCTGAGCAAGCTCACTGTTCTGGCCCTATAAGAAACACAGTAGAGTAGAAGAGTGCTCTTTTCTCAAAAGCAGAGTGTGTTTCTTCTAAGGCGAGCTAGGGTTTGTTTCACAGTCCTAAATGGAGTTGAATCACATGCAGTTTCTGGTCCTACAGGCAAGAGTTGTTTTCTGGTAAGAAGAGTCACTATTGAGCTCCCATTGTCATACACAGTGCAAATACCTCTCACGTCAGCTCCCAGCAAATACATTGTATTGGACAGAAGAGGATATACTGTTCTTGTCAGTTTCCTAAGGAGAGTTGAACTAGATATGCCCCGTGTGTGTAGGAAGCACAGTTCTTTTGTTCTGAGCAAGGTCACTGTTATGGCCCTATAGGATACACAGTAGAGTAGAAGAGTGCTCTTTTCTCAAAAGCAGAGTGTGTTTCTTGTAAGGCGAGCTAGCGTTTGTTTCCCAACCTAAATGGAGTTGAATCACATGCAGTTTCTGGTCCTACTAGCACGAGTTGTGTTCTGGTAAAAAGAGTCACTATTGTGCTTTCATTGCCATACACAGTGCAAATAGCACTCGCGTCTGTTCCCAGCCAAGTACAGTGTATTGTACAATAGAGATGCTTCTCTTCTTGTCAGTTTCCTAAGCAGAGTTGAACTACATATGGCCCGTGTGTGTAAAAAGCACAGTTCTTTTCTTTTGAGCAAGCTCACTGTTCATACACCATAGGAAACACAGTAGAGTAGAAGAGTGCTCTTTTCTCAAAAGCAGAGTGTGTTTCTTGTAAGGCTAGCTAGTGTTTCTTTCCCAGTCAGAAACGGAGTTGAATCCCACTCAGTTTCTGGTCCTACAAGCAAGAGTTGTTTTCTGGTAAGAAGAGTCACTATTTTGCTCCCTTTGCCATACACAGTGCAAATAGCACTCGTGTCTGCTCCCAGCAAGTACAGTGTATTGAACTGAAGAGGAGCTACTATTGTTGTCAGTTTCCTAAGCAGAGTTGAACTAGATATGGACGGTGTGTGTAGGAAGCAAAGTTCTTTTGTTCTGAGCAAGCTCACTGTTCGGGCCCCATAGGAAACACAGTAGAGTAGAAAAGTGCTCTTTTCTCAAAATCAGAGTGTGTTTCTTCTAAGGCGAGCTAGGGTTTGTTTCCCAGTGAGAAATGAAGTTGAATATCATGCAGTTTCTGGTCCTACGAGCAAGAGTTGTTTTCTGCTAAGAAGAGTCACTATTGCGCTCCCATTGCCATACACAGTGCAAATAGCACTCGCGTCTGCTCCTAGCAAGTACAGTGTATTGAACTGAAGAGGAGCTACTGTTCTTGTCAGTTTCCTAAGCAGAGTTGAACTAGATATGGCCCGTGTGTAGGAAGCACAGTTCTTTTGTTCTGAGCAAGCTGACTGTTCTGAAACTATAGGAAACACAGTAGAGCAGAAGAGTGCTCTTTTCTCAAAAGCAGAGTGTGTTTCTTGTAAGGCTCGCTAGTGTTTGTTTCCCAGTGAGAAATGAAGTTGAATCCCATGCATTTTCTGGTCCTATGAGCAAGAGTTGTTTTCTGGTAAGAAGAGTCACTATTGCGCTCACATTGCCATACACAGTGCAAATAGCACTCGTGTCTGCTCATAGCAAGTACAGCGTATTGGACTGAAGAGGAGCTACTGTTCTTGTCAGTTTCCTAAGCAGAGTTGAACTAGATATGGCCCGTGTGTAGGAAGCACAGTTCTTTTGTCCTGAGCAAGCTCACTGTTCTGGACGTTTAGGAAACACAGTAGAGTAGAAGAATGCTCTTTTCTCAAAAGCAGAGTGTGTTTCTTGTAAGGGGAGCTAGCGTTTGTTTCCCAGTCCTAAATGGAGTTGAATCACATGCAGTTTCTGGTCCTACAGGCAAGAGTTGTTTTTTGGTGGGAAGAGTCACTATTGAGCTCCCAATGTCATACACAGTGCAAATAGCTCTCGCGTCTGCTCCCAGTAAGTACATTGTATTAAACAGAAGAGGAGCTACTGTTCTTGTCAGTTTCCTATGCAGAGTTGAACTAGATATGGCCCATGTGTGTAGGAAGCACAGTTCTTTTGTTCTGAGCAAGCTGACTGTTCTGAAACTATAGGAAACACAGTAGAGTAGAAGAGTGCTCTTTTCTCAAAAGCAGAGCGTGTTTCTTGTAAGGCTAGCAAGTGTTTGTTTCCCAGTGAGAAATGAAGTTGATTCCATGCATTTTCTTGTCCTACGAGCAAGAGTTGTTTTCTGGTAAGAAGAGTCACTATTGCGCTCCCATTGCCATACACAGTGCAAATAGCACTCGCGTCTGCTCCTAGCAAGTACAGTGTATTGGACTGAAGAGGAGCTAATGTTCTTGTCAGTTTCCTAAGCAGAGTTGAACTAGATATGGCCCGTGTGTAGGAAGCACAGTTCTTTTGTTCTGAGCAAGCTCACTGTTCTGGCCCTTTAGGAAACACAGTAGAGTAGAAGAATGCTCTTTTCTCAAAAGCAGAGTGTGTTTCTTCTAAGGCGAGCTATGGTTTGTTTCCCAGTTCTAAATGGAGTTGAATCACATGCAGTTTCTGGTCCTACAGGCAAGAGTTGTTTTCTGGTGGGAAGAGTCACTATTGAGCTCCCATTGTCATACACAGTGCACATAGAACTCACGTCTGCTCCCAGCAAGTACATTGTATTAGACAGAAGTGGAGCTACTGTTCTTGGCAGTTTCCTATGCAGAATTGAACTAGATATGGCCCGTGTGTGAAGGAAGCACAGTTCTTTTGTTCTGAGCAAGCTCACTGTTCTGAACCTATAGGAAACACAGTAGAGTAGAAGAGTGCTCTTTTCTCAAAAGCAGAGTGTGTTTTTGTAAGGCAAGCTAGCGTTTGTTTCCCAGTCCTAAATGGAGTTGAATCCCATGCATTTTCTGGTCCTATGAGCAAGAGTTGTTTTCTGGTAAGAAGAGTCACTATTGTGCTCCCATTGTCATACACAGGGCAAATAGCACGGGCGTCTGTTCCCAGCATGTAAAGTGTATTGGACTGAAGAAGATCTACTCTTCTAGTCAGTTTCCTAAGCAGAGTTGAACTAGATATGGCCCGTGTGTGTAGGAAGCGCAGGTCTTTTGTTCTGAGCAAGCTCACTGTTCTGGCCCTATAAGAAACACAGTAGAGTAGAAGAGTGCTCTTTTCTCAAAAGCAGAGTGTGTTTCTTCTAAGGCGAGCTAGTGTTTGTTTCCCAGTGAGAAATGAAGTTGAATCCCATGCAGTTTCTGGTCCTACAAGCAAGAGTTGTTTTCTGGTAAGAAGAGTCACTATTGTGCTCCCATTTCCATACACAGTGCAAATAGCACTCGCGTCTGCTCCCAGCAAGTACAGTGTATTGGACTGAAGAGGAGCTACTGTTCTTGTCAGTTTCCGAAGCAGAGTTGAACTAGATATGGCCCATGTGTGTGGGAAGCACAGTTCTTTTGTTCTGAGCAAACTCACTGTTCGGACACCATAGGAAACACAGTAGAGTAGAAGAGTGCTCTTTTCTCAAAAGCAGAGTGTGTTTCTTGTAAGGGGAGCTAGCGTTTGTTTCCCAGTCCTAAATGGAATTGAATCACATGCAGTTTCTGGTACTACGAGCAACAGTTGTTTTCTGGTAAGGAAAGTCACTATGGTGCTCCCTTTGCCATACACAGTGCAAATAGCACTTGCGTCTGCTCCCAGCAAGTACAGTGTATTGGACTGAAGAGGAGCTACTGTTCTTGTCAGTTTCCAAAGCAGAGTTGAACTAGATATGGCCCATGTGTGTGGGAAGCACAGTTCTTTTGTTCTGAGCAAGCTCACTATTCGGACACCATAGGAAACACAGTAGAGTAGAAGAGTGCTCTTTTCTCAAAAACAGAGTGTGTTACTTGTAAGGCAAGCTAGCGTTTGTTTCCCAGTCCTAAATGGAGTTGAATCCCATGCAGTTTCTGGTCCTACAGGCAAGAGTTGTTTTCTGGTGGGAAGAGTCACTATTGAGCTCCCATTGTCATACACAGTGCAAATAGCTCTCACGTCTGCTCCCAGCAAGTACATTGTATTAGACAGAAGAGGAGCTACTGTTCTTGTCAGTTTCCTATGCAGAGTTGAACTAGATATGGCCCGTGTGTGTAGGAAGCACAGTTCTTTTGTTCTGAGCAAGCTCACTGTTCTGAACCTATAGGAAACACAGTAGAGTAGAAGAGTGCTCTTTTCTCAAAAGCAGAGTGTGTTTCTTCTAAGGCGAGCTATGGTTTGTTTCCCAGTCTAAATGGAGTTGAATCCCATGCATTTTCTGGTCCTACGAGCAAGAGTTGTTTTCTGGTAAGAAGAGTCACTATTGCGCTCCCATTGCCATACACAGTGCAAATAGCACTCGCGTCTGCTCATAGCAAGTACAGCGTATTGGACTGAAGAGGAGCTACTGTTCTTGTCAGTTTCCTAAGCAGAGTTGAACTATATATGGCCCGTGTGTAGGAAGCACAGTTCTTTTGTTCTGAGCAAGCTCACTGTTCTGGCCGTTTAGGAAACACAGTAGAGTAGAAGAATGCTCTTTTCTCAAAAGCAGAGTGTGATTCTTGTAAGGGGAGCTAGCGTTTGTTTCCCAGTCCTAAATGGAATTGAATCACATGCAGTTTCTGGTACTACGAGCAAAAGTTGTTTTCTGGTAAGGAAAGTCACTATGGTGCTCCCTTTGCAATACGCAGTGCAAATAGCACTTGCGTCTGCTCCCAGCAAGTACAGTGTATTGGACTGAAGAGGAGCTAATGTTCTTGTCAGTTTCCTAAGCAGAGTTGAACTAGATATGGCCCGTGTGTAGGAAGCACAGTTCTTTTGTTCTGAGCAAGCTCACTGTTCTGGCCCTTTAGGAAACACAGTAGAGTAGAAGAATGCTCTTTTCTCAAAAGCAGAGTGTGTTTCTTCTAAGGCGAGCTATGGTTTGTTTCCCAGTTCTAAATGGAGTTGAATCACATGCAGTTTCTGGTCCTACAGGCAAGAGTTGTTTTCTGGTGGGAAGAGTCACTATTGAGCTCCCATTGTCATACACAGTGCACATAGCTCTCACGTCTGCTCCCAGCAAGTACATTGTATTAGACAGAAGTGGAGCTACTGTTCTTGGCAGTTTCCTATGCAGAATTGAACTAGATATGGCCCGTGTGTGTAGGAAGCACAGTTCTTTTGTTCTGAGCAAGCTCACTGTTCTGAACCTATAGGAAACACAGTAGAGTAGAAGAGTGCTCTTTTCTCAAAAGCAGAGTGTGTTTCTTGTAAGGCAAGCTAGCGTTTGTTTCCCAGTCCTAAATGGAGTTGAATCCCATGCATTTTCTGGTCCTATGAGCAAGAGTTGTTTTCTGGTAAGAAGAGTCACTATTGTGCTCCCATTGTCATACACAGGGCAAATAGCACGGGCGTCTGTTCCCAGCATGTAAAGTGTATTGGACTGAAGAAGATCTACTTTTCTTGTCAGTTTCCTAAGCAGAGTTGAACTAGATATGGCCCGTGTCTGTAGGAAGCACAGGTCTTTTGTTCTGAGCAAGCTCACTGTTCTGGCCCTATAAGAAACACAGTAGAGTAGAAGAGTGCTCTTTTCTCAAAAGCAGAGTGTGTTTCTTCTAAGGCGAGCTAGTGTTTGTTTCCCAGTGAGAAATGAAGTTGAATCCCATGCAGTTTCTGGTCCTACGAGCAAGAGTTGTTTTCTGGTAAGAAGAGTCACTATTGTGCTCCCATTTCCATACACAGTGCAAATAGCACTCGCGTCTGCTCCCAGCAAGTACAGTGTATTGGACTGAAGAGGAGCTACTGTTCTTGTCAGTTTCCGAAGCAGAGTTGAACTAGATATGGCCCATGTGTGTGGGAAGCACAGTTCTTTTGTTCTGAGCAAACTCACTGTTCGGACACCATAGGAAACACAGTAGAGTAGAAGAGTGCTCTTTTCTCAAAAGCAGAGTGTGTTTCTTGTAAGGGGAGCTAGCGTTTGTTTCCCAGTCCTAAATGGAATTGAATCACATGCAGTTTCTGGTACTATGAGAAACAGTTGTTTTCTGGTAAGGAAAGTCACTATGGTGCTCCCTTTTCCATACACAGTGCAAATAGCACTTGCGGCTGCTCCCAGCACGTACAGTGTATTGGACTGAAGAGGAGCTACTGTTCTTGTCAGTTTCCAAAGCAGAGTTGAACTAGATATGGCCCATGTGTGTGGGAAGCACAGTTCTTTTGTTCTGAGCAAGCTCACTATTCGGACACCATAGGAAACACAGTAGAGTAGAAGAGTGCTCTTTTCTCAAAAGCAGAGTGTGTTACTTGTAAGGCAAGCTAGCATTTGTTTCCCAGTCCTAAATGGAGTTGAATCCCATGCATTTTCTGGTCCTACAGGCAAGAGTTGTTTTCTGGTGGGAAGAGTCACTATTGAGCTCCCATTGTCATACACAGTGCAAATAGCTCTCACGTCTGCTCCCAGCAAGTACATTGTATTAGACAGAAGAGGAGCTACTGTTCTTGTCAGTTTCCTATGCAGAGTTGAACTAGATATGTCCCGTGGGTGTAGGAAGCACAGTTCTTTTGTTCTGAGCAAGCTCACTGTTCTGAACCTATAGGAAACACAGTAGAGTAGAAGAGTGCTCTTTTCTCAAAAGCAGAGTGTGTTTCTTTTAAGGCGAGCTATGGTTTGTTTCCCAGTCTAAATGGAGTTGAATCCCATGCATTTTCTGGTCCTACGAGCAAGAGTTGTTTTCTGGTAAGAAGAGTCACTATTGCGCTCCCATTGCCATACACAGTGCAAATAGCACTCGCGTCTGCTCATAGCAAGTACAGCGTATTGGACTGAAGAGGAGCTACTGTTCTTGTCAGTTTCCTAAGCAGAGTTGAACTATATATGGCCCGTGTGTAGGAAGCACAGTTCTTTTGTTCTGAGCAAGCTCACTGTTCTGGCCGTTTAGGAAACACAGTAGAGTAGAAGAATGCTCTTTTCTCAAAAGCAGAGTGTGTTTCTTGTAAGGGGAGCTAGCGTTTGTTTCCCAGTCCTAAATGGAATTGAATCACATGCAGTTTCTGGTACTACGAGCAACAGTTGTTTTCTGGTAAGGAAAGTCACTATGGTGCTCCCTTTGCCATACACAGTGCAAATAGCACTTGCGTCTGCTCCCAGCACGTACAGTGTATTGGACTGAAGAGGAGCTACTGTTCTTGTCAGTTTCCAAAGCAGAGTTGAACTAGATATGGCCCATGTGTGTGGGAAGCACAGTTCTTTTGTTCTGAGCAAGCTCACTATTCGGACACCATAGGAAACACAATAGAGTAGAAGAGTGCTCTTTTCTCAAAAGCAGAGTGTGTTACTTGTAAGGCAAGCTAGCGTTTGTTTCCCAGTCCTAAATGGAGTTGAATCCCATGCAGTTTCTGGTCCTACAGGCAAGAGTTGTTTTCTGGTGGGAAGAGTCACTATTGAGCTCCCATTGTCATACACAGTGCAAATAGCTCTCACATCTGCTCCCAGCAAGTACATTGTATTAGACAGAAGAGGAGCTACTGTTCTTGTCAGTTTCCTATGCAGAGTTGAACTAGATATGGCCCGTGTGTGTAGGAAGCACAGTTCTTTTTTTCTGAGCAAGCTGACTGTTCTGAACCTATAGGAAACACAGTAGAGTAGAAGAGTGCTCTTTTCTCAAAAGCAGAGTGTGTTTCTTCTAAGGCAAGCTATGGTTTGTTTCCCAGTCTAAATGGAGTTGAATCCCATGCATTTTCTGGTCCTACGAGCAAGAGTTGTTTTCTGGTAAGAAGAGTCACTATTGCGCTCCCATTGCCATACACAGTGCAAATAGCACTCGCGTCTGCTCATAGCAAGTACAGCGTATTGGACTGAAGAGGAGCTACTGTTCTTGTCAGTTTCCTAAGCAGAGTTGAACTAGATATGGCCCGTGTGTAGGAAGCACAGTTCTTTTGTTCTGAGCAAGCTCACTGTTCTGGCTGTTTAGGAAACACAGTAGAGTAGAAGAATGCTCTTTTCTCAAAAGCAGAGTGTGTTTCTTGTAAGGGGAGCTAGCATTTGTTTCCCAGCCCTAAATGGAATTGAATCACATGCAGTTTCTGGTACTACGAGCAACAGTTGTTTTCTGGTAAGGAAAGTCACTATGGTGCTCCCTTTGCCATACACAGTGCAAATAGCACTTGCGTCTGCTCCCAGCAAGTACAGTGTATTGGACTGAAGAGGAGCTACTGTTCTTGTCAGTTTCCGAAGCAGAGTTGAACTAGATATGGCCCATGTGTGTGGGAAGCACAGTTCTTTTGTTCTGAGCAAGCACACTATTCGGACACCATAGGAAACACAATAGAGTAGAAGAGTGCTCTTTTCTCAAAAGCAGAGTGTGTTTTTGTAAGGCAAGCTAGCGTTTGTTTCCCAGTCCTAAATGGAGTTGAATCCCATGCAGTTTCTGGTCCTACAGGCAAGAGTTGTTTTCTGGTGGGAAGAGTCACTATTGAGCTCCCATTGTCATACACAGTGCAAATAGCTCTCACGTCTGCTCCCAGCAAGTACATTGTATTAGACAGAAGAGGAGCTACTGTTCTTGTCAGTTTCCTATGCAGAGTTGAACTAGATATGGCCCGTGTGTGTAGGAAGCACAGTTCTTTTGTTCTGAGCAAGCTGACTGTTCTGAAACTATAGGAAACACAGTAGAGCAGAAGAGTGCTCTTTTCTCAAAAGCAGAGTGTGTTTCTTGTAAGGCTAGCTAGTGTTTGTTTCCCAGTGAGAAATGAAGTTGAATCCCATGCATTTTCTGGTCCTACGAGCAAGAGTTGTTTTCTGGTAAGAAGAGTCACTATTGCGCTCCCATTGCCATACACAGTGCAAATAGCACTCGCGTCTGCTCATAGCAAGTACAGCGTATTGGACTGAAGAGGAGCTACTGTTCTTGTCAGTTTCCTAAGCAGAGTTGAACTAGATATGGCCCGTGTGTAGGAAGCACAGTTCTTTTGTCCTGAGCAAGCTCACTGTTCTGGCCGTTTAGGAAACACAGTAGAGTAGAAGAATGCTCTTTTCTCAAAAGCAGAGTGTGTTTCTTGTAAGGGGAGCTAGCGTTTGTTTCCCAGTCCTAAATGGAATTGAATCACATGCAGTTTCTGGTACTACGAGCAACAGTTGTTTTCTGGTAAGGAAAGTCACTATGGTGCTCCCTTTGCCATACACAGTGCAAATAGCACTTGCGTCTGCTCCCAGCAAGTACAGTGTATTGGACTGAAGAGGAGCTACTGTTCTTGTCAGTTTCCGAAGCAGAGTTGAACTAGATATGGCCCATGTGTGTGGGAAGCACAGTTCTTTTGTTCTGAGCAAGCTCACTGTTCGGACACCATAGGAAACACAGTAGACTAGAAGAGTGCTCTTTTCTCAAAAGCAGAGTGTGTTTCTTGTAAGGCAAGCTAGCGTTTGTTTCCCAGTCCTAAATGGAGTTGAATCCCATGCATTTTCTGGTCCTATGAGCAAGAGTTGTTTTCTGGTAAGAAGAGTCACTATTGTGCTCCCATTGTCATACACAGGGCAAATAGCATGGGCGTCTGTTCCCAGCATGTAAAGTGTATTGGACTGAAGAAGATCTACTCTTCTTGTCAGTTTCCTAAGCAGAGTTGAACTAGATATGGCCCGTGTGTGTAGGAAGCACAGGTCTTTTGTTCTGAGCAAGCTCACTGTTCTGGCCCTATAAGAAACACAGTAGAGTAGAAGAGTGCTCTTTTCTCAAAAGCAGAGTGTGTTTCTTCTAAGGCGAGCTAGCGTTTGTTTCCCAGTGAGAAATGAAGTTGAATCCCATGCATTTTCTGGTCCTACGAGCAAGAGTTGTTTTCTGGTAAGAAGAGTCACTATTGTGCTCCCATTTCCATACACAGTGCAAATAGCACTCGCGTCTGCTCCCAGCAAGTACAGTGTATTGGACTGAAGAGGAGCTACTGTTCTTGTCAGTTTCCGAAGCAGAGTTGAACTAGATATGGCCCATGTGTGTGGGAAGCACAGTTCTTTTGTTCTGAGCAAACTCACTGTTCGGACACCATAGAAAACACAGTAGAGTAGAAGAGTGCTCTTTTCTCAAAAGCAGAGTGTGTTTCTTGTAAGGGGAGCTAGCGTTTGTTTCCCAGTCCTAAATGGAATTGAATCACATGCAGTTTCTGGTACTACGAGCAACAGTTGTTTTCTGGTAAGGAAAGTCACTATGGTGCTCCCTTTGCCATACACAGTGCAAATAGCACTTGCGTCTTCTCCCAGCACGTACAGTGTATTGGACTGAAGAGGAGCTACTGTTCTTGTCAGTTTCCAAAGCAGAGTTGAACTAGATATGGCCCATGTGTGTGGGAAGCACAGTTCTTTTGTTCTGAGCAAGCTCACTATTCGGACACCATAGGAAACACAGTAGAGTAGAAGAGTGCTCTTTTCTCAAAAGCAGAGTGTGTTACTTGTGAGGCAAGCTAGCGTTTGTTTCCCAGTCCTAAATGGAGTTGAATCCCATGCAGTTTCTGGTCCTACAGGCAAGAGTTGTTTTCTGGTGGGAAGAGTCACTATTGAGCTCCCATTGTCATACACAGTGCAAATAGCTCTCACATCTGCTCCCAGCAAGTACATTGTATTAGACAGAAGAGGAGCTACTGTTCTTGTCAGTTTCCTATGCAGAGTTGAACTAGATATGGCCCGTGTGTGTAGGAAGCACAGTTCTTTTGTTCTGAGCAAGCTCACTGTTCTGAACCTATAGGAAACACAGTAGAGTAGAAGAGTGCTCTTTTCTCAAAAGCAGAGTGTGTTTCTTCTAAGGCAAGCTATGGTTTGTTTCCCAGTCTAAATGGAGTTGAATCCCATGCATTTTCTGGTCCTACGAGCAAGAGTTGTTTTCTGGTAAGAAGAGTCACTATTGCGCTCCCATTGCCATACACAGTGCAAATAGCACTCGCGTCTGCTCATAGCAAGTACAGCGTATTGGACTGAAGAGGAGCTACTGTTCTTGTCAGTTTCCTAAGCAGAGTTGAACTAGATATGGCCCGTGTGTAGGAAGCACAGTTCTTTTGTTCTGAGCAAGCTCACTGTTCTGGCTGTTTAGGAAACACAGTAGAGTAGAAGAATGCTCTTTTCTCAAAAGCAGAGTGTGTTTCTTGTAAGGGGAGCTAGCGTTTGTTTCCCAGTCCTAAATGGAATTGAATCACATACAGTCTCTGGTACTACGAGCAACAGTTGTTTTCTGGTAAGGAAAGTCACTATGGTGCTCCCTTTGCCATACACAGTGCAAATAGCACTTGCGTCTGCTCCCAGCAAGTACAGTGTATTGGACTGAAGAGGAGCTACTGTTCTTGTCAGTTTCCGAAGCAGAGTTGAACTAGATATGGCCCATGTGTGTGGGAAGCACAGTTCTTTTGTTCTGAGCAAGCACACTATTCGGACACCATAGGAAACACAGTAGAGTAGAAGAGTGCTCTTTTCTCAAAAGCAGAGTGTGTTTTTGTAAGGCAAGCTAGCGTTTGTTTCCCAGTCCTAAATGGAGTTGAATCCCATGCAGTTTCTGGTCCTACAGGCAAGAGTTGTTTTCTGGTGGGAAGAGTCACTATTGAGCTCCCATTGTCATACACAGTGCAAATAGCTCTCACGTCTGCTCCCAGCAAGTACATTGTATTAGACAGAAGAGGAGCTACTGTTCTTGTCAGTTTCCTATGCAGAGTTGAACTAGATATGGCCCGTGTGTGTAGGAAGCACAGTTCTTTTTTTCTGAGCAAGCTGACTGTTCTGAAACTATAGGAAACACAGTAGAGCAGAAGAGTGCTCTTTTCTCAAAAGCAGAGTGTGTTTCTTGTAAGGCTAGCTAGTGTTTGTTTCCCAGTGAGAAATGAAGTTGAATCCCATGCATTTTCTGGTCCTACGAGCAAGAGTTGTTTTCTGGTAAGAAGAGTCACTATTGCGCTCCCATTGCCATACACAGTGCAAATAGCACTCGCGTCTGCTCATAGCAAGTACAGCGTATTGGACTGAAGAGGAGCTACTGTTCTTGTCAGTTTCCTAAGCAGAGTTGAACTAGATATGGCCCGTGTGTAGGAAGCACAGTTCTTTTGTCCTGAGCAAGCTCACTGTTCTGGCCGTTTAGGAAACACAGTAGAGTAGAAGAATGCTCTTTTCTCAAAAGCAGAGTGTGTTTCTTGTAAGGGGAGCTAGCGTTTGTTTCCCAGTCCTAAATGGAATTGAATCACATGCAGTTTCTGGTACTACGAGCAACAGTTGTTTTCTGGTAAGGAAAGTCACTATGGTGCTCCCTTTGCCATACACAGTGCAAATAGCACTTGCGTCTGCTCCCAGCAAGTACAGTGTATTGGACTGAAGAGGAGCTACTGTTCTTGTCAGTTTCCGAAGCAGAGTTGAACTAGATATGGCCCATGTGTGTGGGAAGCACAGTTCTTTTGTTCTGAGCAAGCTCACTGTTCGGACACCATAGGAAACACAGTAGACTAGAAGAGTGCTCTTTTCTCAAAAGCAGAGTGTGTTTTTGTAAGGCAAGCTAGCGTTTGTTTCCCAGTCCTAAATGGAGTTGAATCCCATGCATTTTCTGGTCCTATGAGCAAGAGTTGTTTTCTGGTAAGAAGAGTCACTATTGTGCTCCCATTGTCATACAGAGGGCAAATAGCACGGGCGTCTGTTCCCAGCATGTAAAGTGTATTGGACTGAAGAAGATCTACTCTTCTTGTCAGTTTCCTAAGCAGAGTTGAACTAGATATGGCCCGTGTGTGTAGGAAGCACAGGTCTTTTGTTCTGAGCAAGCTCACTGTTCTGGCCCTATAAGAAACACAGTAGAGTAGAAGAGTGCTCTTTTCTCAAAAGCAGAGTGTGTTTATTCTAAGGCGAGCTAGTGTTTGTTTCCCAGTGAGAAATGAAGTTGAATCCCATGCATTTTCTGGTCCTACGAGCAAGAGTTGTTTTCTGGTAAGAAGAGTCACTATTGTGCTCCCATTTCCATACACAGTGCAAATAGCACTCGCGTCTGCTCCCAGCAAGTACAGTGTATTGGACTGAAGAGGAGCTACTGTTCTTGTCAGTTTCCGAAGCAGAGTTGAACTAGATATGGCCCATGTGTGTGGGAAGCACAGTTCTTTTGTTCTGAGCAAACTCACTGTTCGGACACCATAGAAAACACAGTAGAGTAGAAGAGTGCTCTTTTCTCAAAAGCAGAGTGTGTTTCTTGTAAGGGGAGCTAGCGTTTGTTTCCCAGTCCTAAATGGAATTGAATCACATGCAGTTTCTGGTACTACGAGCAAGAGTTGTTTTCTGGTAAGCAGAGTCACTATGGCTGCTCCTTTGCCATACCCAGTGCAATAGCACTTCGCGTCTGTTCCCAGCAAGTACAGTGTATTGGACTGAAGAGGAGCTACTGTTCTTGTCAGTTTCCTAAGCAGAGTTGAACTAGGTATGGACCCTGTGTGTAGGGAAGCACAGTTCTTTGTTCTGAGCAAGCTCACTGTTCGGACCTCATAGGAATGACAGTAGAGTAGAAGAGGGCTCTTTTCTCAAAAGCAGAGTGTGTTTCTTGTAAGGGGAGCTAGCGTTTGTTTCCCAGTCCTAAATGGAGTTGAATCACATGCAGTTTTTTGGTCCTA